>NC_048218.1:154413068-154498303 GCF_002007445.2 Ailuropoda melanoleuca
ATATATATATATATATATATATATGCATAGATCTGTTTCTAGGTTCTCTGTTCTAATCTTCGTGTCAATAAAGCATGTCTAATTACTGTAGCTTTATAATAAATCTTGACAGCCAGTACAGCAACTACTGCCATTTTTTTTTTAACCTCAAAACTGTGTTAGCTAATACAGGCCCTTTGCATTTCCACATACATATATCTTAGAAAGGGCCTACCAAATACCAAGAAGAAACCTTTTATAATTTTAATTGCAGCTGTATTAAATATGTAAATCAATTTGGTGAAAATTATAATCTTTATAATACTGAGCATTCCAATCTATGAATATAGTCATCTCTCCATTTATTTGGTTATTTAGTTATTTTTCATAATAATTCAATTGTTTGATAGTGTTTTAAAGAGATGTTTTACTCATTTAAGTTTTCATCTTAATTTCAGTTAGTTAACACACAGTGTTGTGTTAGTTTCATGGGTACGATATCATGGCTCAAGAATTTCATACATCACCTGAAGCTCATCACAAGCGCGCTCCTTAGTCTCCATCACCTATTTCACCCATCCCCCCATAGCCTCCGTCCCCTCTGGTAACTGTCTGCTGTTCTCTATAGTTAAGAATCCGTTTTTTGGTTTAACTCTCTTCCTATCTCTTTTTTTCCCCTTTTCTCATTTGTTTTGCTTTCTTAATTCCACATGAGTGAGATAATATGATATTTGTCTTTCTCTGACTGACTTACTTTGCTTACGTAGTACACGCTAGCTCCATCCATGTCATTGCAAATGGCAAGATTTCATTCTTTTTTATGATGGAATAATATAGTGATATATTATATTATACATTATATATAAAACATACATTATTATATATATATTTCATTTTCCTTTTCCATTCATCAATAAAGGACATTTCGTGAGCTGCTTCCATATCTTGGCTGTTGTAAATAATGCTGCTATAAACATAGGGGTGCATGTATCTCTCTGAATTAGTGCTTTTTCATTCTTTGGTTAAATACCTAGCAGTGTGTTTACTGTCTGCATTCCCAGAACAATGCAGGAGGGTTCCTTTTACTCCAAATCCCCATCGACACCTATTGTTTCTCGTGTTGTTGATTTTAGCCATTCTGATAGACATGAGGTGGTATCACATTGTAGTTTTGATTTGCATTTCCCTGATCATAGTAATAATAAACATCTTTTCATGTGTCCGTTGGCCATCTGTATGTCTTTGGAGAAATATCTGCTCATGTCTTCTGCCCATTTTTAATTGGATTATTTGTTTTTTGGGTGTTGAGTTTTATAAGTTCTTTATGTATTCTGGATACTAACCCTTTATTGAATATATTATTTGCAAATATATTCTCCTATTCCATAAGTTGACTTTTAGTTTTGTTGATTATTTCCTTTTTATGCAAAAGCTTTTTATTTTGATGTTGTGCTAACAGTTTATTTTTGCTATTATTTCCCTTGCTTCAAGGGGCCTAACTAAAAACAGTTGCTATGGCCGATGTCAGAGAAGTTACTACCTGAATTCTCTTCCAGGATTTTTGTAGTTTCGGGTCTTACATTTAGGTTTTTATCTATTTTGAATTTATTTTTGGTGTATGGTGTAAGAGAGCGGTCCAGTTTCATTCTTTTGCATGTAGCTGACCAGTTTTTCCAACACCATCTATTGAAGAGATAGGCTTTTTTTTTCCCCCATTGGATATTCTTTCATGCTTTGTTAAAGATTAATTGGCCAAATAATTATGGACTTATTTCTGGATTTTCTATTCTGTTCTATTGAACTATGTATCTATTTTTTGTGCCAATACCATGCTGTTTTGATCACTAAAGCTTTGTAATATAACATGAAATCCAAAATTGTGATGCCCCCAGCTTTGCTTTTCAAGATTGCTTTGGCTCTTCAGTGTCTTTGGTGGTTCCTTATAAATTTTAGGAATGTTTGTTCTAGTTCTATTTAAAAAAAAAAACTGTTCGTGTTTTGACAGGGATTGCAGTGAATGTGTAAATTGCTTTGAGTATACATCTTAACAATATTTGTTCTTCCAATCCATGAGCATAGAATATCTTTCCATTTCTTTGTCGTCTTCAATTCCTTTCCTCAGTGTTTTACAGTTTTCAGAATACAGGTCTCTCACGTCTTTGATTAGGTTTATTCCTAGGTACTTTATTATTTCTGGTGCAATTGTAAATGGAAATGTTTTCTTAATTTCTCTTTCTGCTGCTTCATTATTGGAGTATAGGAATGCAACAGATTTCTGTATATTGATTTTATATCCTGTGACTTTACTGAATTTGTTTATCGGTTCCAAAAGCTTTTTCATGAAATCTAGGGTTTTCTATATAGAGTATCTTACCATCTGCAAATTGTGAAAGTTTTACTTCTTTCTTACCAATTTGGATGCCTTTTATTTCTTTTTGTTATCTGATTGCTGTGGCTAAGACTTCCAGTACTACATTGAATAAAAGTGGTGAGAGTGGACATCCTTGTCATTTTCTTGACCTTACATGAAAAGCTCAGTTTTGCTCCATCAAAGATTACATTAGCTTTGGGTCTTTTGTATATGGCCTCAATGATGTTGAGGTATGTTCCCTCTATTCCTATTTTATTGAGGCATTTTGTTTTTTTCTTAACTTGAATAGATGTACTTTGTCAAATGCTTTTTCTGCCTCTAATGATAAATGATAATATGGTTCTTATCCTTTCTCTTACTGACGTGATATATCATGTTGATCAACTTGTGAATACTGAACCACTCTTGCAACCCATGAATAACCCTCACTTCTTCCTGGTGAACAATCTTTTTAATGTATTTTTGGACTCAGTTTACAGTATTTTGTTGAGATTTTTGAATTTATGTTCATCAGAGATATTGGCCTGTATTTTGGTGGGGTCCTTATCTGGTTTTGGCATCAGGGTATTACTGGCCTCATAGGAAGAGTTGGTAAGTTTTTCTTCCTTCTCTATCATCTGCAATAGTTTGAGAAGAATAGGTAATAACTCTTCTCTAAATGTTTGGTAAAATTCTCCTCAGAAACCACCTAGTCCTGGACTTTTGTTTGGTGGGAATTTTTTGATTACTGTTTCAATTTCTTTTCTGGTTATCCGTCTGTTAAAAGTTTCTATTTCTTCCTGTTTCAGTTTTGGTAGGTTATATGGTCCTAGGAATTTATCTATGTCTTCTAGGTTGGCGAATTTGTTGGCATATAGTTTTTCTTTTTTTTTTTTTTTTTTTTTTTTTTTTAAAATTTTTTTTNGGGAACACAAACAGGGGGGGTGGGAGAGGAAGAAGCAGGCTCATAGAGGAAGAGCCTGATGTGGGGCTCGATCCCATAACGCTGGGATCACGCCCTGAGCCGAAGGCAGACGCTTAACCGCTGTGCCACCCAGGAGCCCCGGCATATAGTTTTTCATAATATTCTTTTATAATTGTTTGTATTGCTGTGGTTTTGGTTGTTATTTCTCCTCTCTCATTTGTAATATTGTTTACTTGAATCCTTTTCTTTTTTTCTTGATAAGCCTGGAAAAAGGTTTACCAATTTTATTGATTTTTCAAAGAACCAGCTCCTGGTTTCATTGATCTGTTCCATTGTTTTTACTTTTTTAGATCATTCATTTCAGCTCTAATCTTCATTATCCCTTCCCCCTTCTGTTTTTAGGTTTTGTCTATTGTTCCTTGTCTAGCTCCTTTAAGTGTAAGGTTAAGCTGTTTAGTTGAGATTTTTCTCGCTTCTTGAGGTAAGCCTGTATTGCTGTAAACTTTTAGGATTGCTTTTGCTGCATCCCAAAGGTTTTGAACTGTTGTGTTTTCATTTTCATTTCTTTCCATGTGCTTTTTGATTTTTTCTTTTATTTCCTAGTTCATCTATTCATTGTCTAGTAGCATGTTATTTAATCTCCATGTATTTGTGTTCTTTCCAGATTTTATTTTATTTTTTCGTGGTTGACTTCTAGTTTCATAGCATTGTGGCCAGAAAAGGTATGATTTCAATCTTTTTCAATTTATTGAGGTTTGTTTTGTGGCCTAATATGTGATCTATTCTGGAGAACATTCCATGTGCACCTGAAAAGAATATGTATTCTGCCATTTTAGGATGGAATGTTCTGCATATATCTGTTAAACCCATCTGGTGTGTCATTCAAAGCCACTGTTTCAACTGATTTTCAATTTAGATGACCTATTGATGTAAGTGGAGTATTAAAGTCCCCTATTATAATTATATTTTTATCAATTAGTTCCTTTATTAACTGTTTTATGTATTTGGGTGCTCCCATGTTGGGCGCATAAATATTTATGACTGTTATATCTTGTTGGATTGTCCCCTTTTTTAATTATATAGGGCCCTTCTTTGTCTCTTGTTAAAGTCTTGATTTGAAGTCTATTTTCTCCAATAAAAGTATTGCTACTCAGGCTTTCCCTTGACACCTATTCACGTGATAAACGTATCTCCGTTTCTTCACTTTAGTCTGCAGGCATTTTTAGTTCTGAGATGAGTCTCTTCTAATCAGCAGATAGATGGGTCTCTTTTTTAAAAATCTATTTTGTCACTCTAGGTCCTTTGATTGTCTTTAGTCCATCTACATTTAAGTTATTACTGATAGATATGTATTTATTGCCATTATATTACCTGTTTTGTGGTTATTTCTGAAGATTTTCTCTGATCCTTTCTTATCTGTTTAATGGTTTGCTAGTTTTCTTTAGTGATATATTTGGATTTCTTTTTATTTTTTGCATATTTATTAGTGATTTTTGATTTGTGGTTACCATTTGGTTTGTATTTAATATTTTTTGCATACAGCAATCTGTATTAATTTGATGGTCATTTAAATTTGAACCCATTCTTTCTATACTCCTCTCCTCCCCATGCTTTAAGTATTTGGTGTCTTATTTTATTTTATTTTTTTGAGGTACTTACTGATATTTTACAAAAATATTCATTTTTACCACTTTCATATTTCCCACCTTAGTACCATCACTGTTGGTCTTTCCTTCCCACTCAGAAATAATTTCCTGCAAGGCTGGTTTAGTGGTCATGAATTACTTTAGTTTTTGTTTGTCTGGGGAATTCTTTATTTCTCCTTCTATTCTGAATGATAACCTTTCCGGATAGATTATTCTTGACTACAGGTTTTTCCCATTCAGCATTTTGAATATGTCATGCCACTCTCTACTGGCCTGGAAAGTTTCTGCTAAAAAATCCGCTGATAGCCTTTTGGGGTTTCCCTTGCATGTAACTGTCTTTTTTTCTTGTTGCTTTTAATTTTTTTTTTCCTTTATCACTATATTTTGCCATTTTAATTATATGTCTTGGTGTGGATCTGCTTTCATTGATTTTCTGGGAGTTCTCTGTGCCTCTTGGATCTGGATATCTGTCTCCTTTCCCAGATTAGGGAAGTTTTCAGATATTTTCTCTTCAAACACATTTTCTGCCTCCTTTTTTCCCCTCTTCTTCAGGGACTCCTATAATGCTAATGTTATTGCATTTGATGGAGTCACTGAGTTCCCTAAGTCTAATCTCCTTTTGCATAATTCTTTTTTCTCTCCTTTGTTCAGCTTGATTACTTTCTATTACTCTATCTTTTAGGTCTTGCTTCTCTGCTTCTTCCAGTCTGCTGTTCATTGCATCAAGCATGTTCCTAATCTCACTTACTGCACTCTTCATCTCTAATTGGTTCATTTTTATCTCTGTCTCTCTGGTGTCTTCCACTCTTTTCTCAAGTACAGTGAGTATCCTTATGATCATTGCTTTAAATAACCTATCAGGCATGTTATTTATATCACTTTGACTTAGATCTCTGGCTGTGGACTTATCCTTTTCTTTCACTTGGGAAAAATTTTTCTGTCTTTAGTAGTTTCATTTCTAACTTGATGATTTGGATCCTGATAAAACTCCAGAATCTGTTGCTATTCCAGAACATCCATTAAGCTTTCCTTGGGAAAGTAACATACCATTGATATAAATTAAGTGTATGTTTTCTGAACTTTTATATGTACAATTTCCTGAAAGGAATGCTCTTGATAATTATACTACAACAAAGATAAAATCTTAAGAATGACTAAGGTTTTGTTTTTGTTTTTGTTTTGCAGTTTTTCACAAAGCTATAATGTATGCAAATTCTATAATATGTGAATTCAGGCATCACATTGCTTGGGTTTGTGTTCTGTTCTAACTCTTACTATCTGTCTGATTTTCTCCATTTGTAAAATGGGCTTTATAGTAATTCTTATCTCAGAGCATTGTTGTAACAATAATAACATATTCCATGGCACATATTAACTGCATAAATATTGGTAGTGGTATTAATATCAATGCTTGATAAATACTAAGCAATAGTGAATAGGTATTTTTCTATATATTTCCTGCCATAAAAGCATTTTGAAATTGTGCAGGTGAATATATTTTCTGGCTAGAGTAGTATTTATTTTATTTATTTATTTATTTATTTATTTATTTATTTATTTATTTATTATTTATGTTAGTCACCATACAGTACATCATTAGTTGTTGATGTAGTGTTCCATGATTCATTGCTTGCATATAACACCCAGTGCTCCATGCAATACATGCCCTCCTTAGGGTGGTATTTAATACAAGTTTCTTTAAATATGCTGTGTGAGGGAAAGGACATAAACTTTAAGTACACAGTATATATACATTCTGGCACATATTGTGAAGTGTTCAATGGCAAAGTAAAAGTACTCAAAAATGTTTCATATTTTATTAAGTACTCAGAGTTATGGTCCATGTTTTGCCAAATTACTCATTACATTAATAGGTTTTCTTTAATAACCTTAAAAATCTAAGTTGCATTTAAAAGGCTTGGATTTAAAATGCACCCTTGATTTTAAAAATTAGATAAACTGCCACTCTGTTTAACTTAAAATATCATGAAATTATACTTTTAACTTTATTTTTAATAAGGAATGTTTGATGAATATCAAAGTTTCATATATATTTTTAAAATAACATTATAAAACTATATAAAATGAAAGAATTTTACTTCTTGCCTTTGATCCAGAAGAAATCCAATGGAGGTCAAAGTCAGGATTATGAAGCCAACCCTCAGAAGGAGTGTAACCTGTGATAGTGCCTGTCAAAGAAACACAGAGACCAATAAATTAAGGAGGGTTATCAAAAAGAACATCAGAATTTAAAGCTGTCAAGAAAACCAGCCTCAAATTTTATTTTATATTGCCCCATTTGTCGCTGACATTTTTTAAAAAGGGTGAATACACAAAGGACATTTTGATTTTCCTAATGTCATTTAATTATCTTGCTGGACACTTAGAGAATGAATTAGACACTTCCACAGAGATATTTTTGCTTAAAGTGTTCTTTCTAAAAATTCTCCTTTATAGTTTTGACTTTCATAATACTTTGAAACACCTATGTTGCCATATATGGAGAAATCACTTACATTTTTATGAATAAATAGCCCATTCCAATAGCTATTTTTAATATCACTGATTCTTTGTGGTTTCAAACCCAAAGCTGTTTTTAATACAGAAAATATTTAAAGGAGAATGTGTTTATGAGTACACACACATAAATGGAACATACCGTACAAATACATAGTCATATTTGATGAAATCTATAGGTTCATATGTACATGTCAAAAATTATCTTTTGAATTATTGTAAAAGAACATATTTTCATCATAATTATAAATTATGCATCTTGTTTACATGTAAAAACTTAATAATAATGTTTATTGAAAATCTATTTTATACCTTCCACATTATATGTTTCATATACTTCAATCTTTTTATAGTCCCTACAACCTTACAGATAAGGTAGCATTACACCTCCTTCATATATGAAAAAACAAACTGGGAACCAAAGGATTAAGTAACTTTCCCATCATCACATAGAAGTAAACGATGCCTCTGAAATGTAAAATATACCTTCCTGACCTCAGAGTGTGGCAATGGTGGATAAATATGAGCAACAAACTTAAAGGGGCCAGGCGCAGAGATCTAAGCAGAGGTTATATAGCTGCTATTTAGGGTAGATGAATACTGCTTTAGTTTAAAAGTGGATCAGTAAAAGCAAGAAGTTGGATACACATCCTCCTGACTGATTCCCCTACAGAAAGAGTGTTTGCATCATGTTTTGATCACAATTTTAGCCACTTTGTTGTATCACACTGATGGTGTTTATGTGTCACCTTAATGAGAACACCAGAAGTGTGATACAACAAAGTGGCTAAAAGAGTGATCAAAACATGATGCACTTTCTGTTTGCTTTTAATGAAATCACGAGAGGTAATTTCAACTCACTATTAACTAATCTATATTCCTACAAAAATTGCATCTGTCCAAAGTTACAAACAATAAGCAAAAGCTACCAACTGCAACTGCTGTTCACATCCAGTACCCCAGCTCCACACCTCCTTATAAATCAACCTTGACCTCATGGCCAACTTACAACACCTCCCTATTCACCATCATATGCCTGGATGGCCAGAATTGACAGGGATTTAAAACAAAGCAATAGTTTAGTAGACAAGTATTGATGAGTAATCAACAATATGAAAAAAAAGTATTAGAATGTGTAGGGATATGGGGACAGAGCTAGGTATCAGATATAAGAGGGAAAGCTCAGTGGACACCAGAATGTTTTAGTGGAATGCTATTTGGTTTTGTGGAATTCAGCAGTGGCTACTTTTGGACAGTGTGGCAAAAGTACCAGAAAAATATTTCTTGGTAGTAAAGTTGTTGAGAAAAATAAAAGACCAGTGAGAGACCAAGTGACACTCGGAGAAGTAGGAGAACTCGTATTTTACTCCAGCCGACCCAGATGAGCTCGTGCTCAAAATTCTGGGACCCAGAGAATGGGGTTATAGGACTTTTATAGGGGACTGCAGGTAGTCAGGTTCCAAGGGCTATGCTGACTGCTAGTAGGTGGGTTCTAACTGGAGGAGTGGGGGCTGCTTTAGGTGGGAACAGTAGTGCAGGGAGACTGTGGTGGGAAGCCTGTTTACAGAAACAGAAAAGGCTGGGTATCTCTTGCTCCCAGCGGGGCTTCTGGTTATCTCTAGCTTATTGTTAGTAACTTTCCATCATCTGGGGCCTCCTGGCCTGGGCTTGCTCTGGTCAATTTTCCTCTTCAAAGTAACTAGGTGTGCTTGAGCGGATTAATGGTTGCTTAAGGGAAGCATTTTGTCTTTAAAGAAAAATGCTGCTTTCACCACCATTATTACTTCCTTTTGATTCCTTAGGAGAAAATTCGTATGAAAGGAAGAAATAACATGTGCCCAAAAACTACAGCACGGTTTTAAATGCTCTGTAAGAATATAGGATTTGGAATTATACATTGAATCTATGAGGCATGTAACCATAGGCAAATTATTTGGCATTTTTAAGGCTCTTTTATGTGTTTGGTACATTGGACATAAAATGAGTTTGGCAGCAACTACAATAAGGTACTAAGAAGAGTGCTTGGCACAAAGTCAGCTAACAGTTATGATAGGAATATCACTGTTACTATTTTCAGGCTATACTGATTTTTCAAATGGTACTTAGGTTAACCTTAATGAATTACAATAAAATAAAGAAGCACAAATAAAAGGTCCATTAACTCTTTCCAATATCATTGGAAATTCAGAGACAGGATAAATATATATTTTTGAATTTTGGTTAGGGGATTTATGATACCTTAACAACAACAACAAAAAATTCCTCTTTATGCAAATTGCTTCCTGGTCCTGGAGTCAGAGTAAAAACCAACTTAATATGTCTATCCAGCTATGTAGTCAAAGCCTCTACCTGGCTAAAAGGCACCTGAAACTTACCATGTCTAAAACTGTGTATTTATTTCCTTCCTTCACTCTACACATCCCCAGGTTTCTTCTTCTTAAAATGGCACATCCAGTTTTTTAGTTGCTCAAGCAAAAAAAAAAAAAAAAAAAAAA
Source organism: Ailuropoda melanoleuca (assembly GCF_002007445.2). Taxonomy (NCBI): domain Eukaryota; kingdom Metazoa; phylum Chordata; class Mammalia; order Carnivora; family Ursidae; genus Ailuropoda; species Ailuropoda melanoleuca. The sequence continues at coordinate 154,422,981 of NC_048218.1, forward strand.
AAAACCCAAAAAAAAAAAAAAACAAAATAAAAAAANATGAACAAAAAACTGTGATGCATCCTTGACTCTTCCTCTCACTGTCTACTTCTAATATGTTAAAAATAAAATGTTGGCGTGAAATTTGAAGTACATTCAGAATAAAGATATTTGTTACAAGCATCTGTTTTATGAACAAAAACTTGTTCCAACCCAACATGATCTCCACCACAATTGAAATGCTCTTTTAACTGGTATCTCCATTTCTTAAATTGCATGTCTACCTATCGTGCCCTTCTACCCAAAGTTTTACAGCCAGAACTCTGACTCTTTTTAAGACATATGTCGTATCACATCATTATTATGTTGTAAATCCTCCAGGACCTTCAAATTCTAGTTGGAATAAAACTCAAAGTCCCTAATCTGGCCCACACATAACATACCCCATTATCATATTGTCCCCTAGTAATCTCTCTTTTATATCACAAGTTTTGCTCTCCCTTGAACATGACAAGCACCCTTCCCATTCAAGTCTGTTTTACCTACTGTTCCTTCTATTGGGGCAACTTCCCCCAGGGATCTTTATGGTTCATTCCTTCATTCATTCAGGTACTATTCAAATGCATATCCTTGTCTGTCATGTAAAACAGTACTTTTCTATAACTATCTATAACCTTATTCTGTTATATTGTTCTCCATACAACACTTCTATACAATTATGCACTTATCCACTTACCACTTCTATACAATTATACATCTGTTTGAGCATTCTCTTGTGGTTTATTATCTGTCCCACCCCACTAGAATGTAAGCCCCATTAATGGTTATATTTTGTTATTTACTGTTATATCTCAAACATCTAGAATATTGCCTGGCGTATAGTTAGTACTCAATATGTTTTTGTTGAAAGATTGATCAAATGAATGAATATTTTATATCTGTGTTTTAATATCCATGCCCTTAATATTAATAATTTATGTTAATTGGTTTAACCAATAATTTAATATTATAACATTAAATATTTAATTTACTATCAATGGTTTAGTTCTTTAAAATTAAAAATAGATTATATTTAATAATTTAATATTTCATAATTGAATATTAATTTGATATCCGTATACTAAATGTTTCAAAATGTTAAATATGTTAAATATTAAATCCTTTAATATTGAATTCCTTAAAGAACAGAATTGTTTTAAAAGTGCTAGAGTTTAGGGGCGCCTGGGTGGCTCAGTCGTTAAGCGTCTGCCTTCAGCTCAGGGCGTGATCCTGGCATTCTGGGATCGAGCCCCACATCAGGCTCCTCCACTGGGAGCCTGCTTCTTCCTCTCCCACTCCCCCTACTTGTGTTCCCTCTCTCGCTGGCTGTCTCCCTCTCTCTGTCAAATGAATAAATAAAATCTTTTAAAAAAATAAAAAATAAAAAATAAAAAAAGTGTTTGAGTTTAAAAGAAGCTAAGATTACCATAAGAAGGAATTCAATATAGACCACATACACTGCCTTTAAAGAGTCCATTTCTCTATGTAACTTCTAAGGTTTTCCATAGACCATTCTCGGATAAGCTAATTAAGACATATGATCGATTAGTCATATCTAATTTCTACACGTTCTCATTTCATGAATACTTATTGAGCATGTGCTAGGCACCATGGTAAGTATGAATCTAAGACAGTGGGTAAGAAACACAAAATCCCTGGCCTATAAATCATACTACTTTAATCTCTGATGATATGTCCAGAGGCCAGCAACACTAGAACAAAAAAGAAAAAAAAAACATAAAATAGGATGTATAGGCTTTGACTATTATAAACACTTTGACTCCTGTGTTTTAAACAATCTGTGAAATGACTTAAAGCTTATTAGTTTTTTTATAACAAATAAAATTTATTTTTTCCTTGGGTTAAGTCCCATTTCATACCATCCACTTGTAGTAAATCTTTCATGTAAAATATTGCTGTCCTAAAGTGCTAAAATGGAATTATTCTGAATTAACCTTTGAATGCATTTTAAGTCTTTATCACACACAAAAAAATGAGGAAGGCCATAACTATATAACACCCTATCAAGCAAGGAATTATTTTTCCTTTTGAAAATGATCTTTCAAATCGGCAGTTCAGTTGCCCTTATTTCCATAGAAGTGTCCCAGTACAGGATTCACTGTCCAAATTTGTATGCCTGAAGAACTCTACCTCTGTGCAATTTCCTTTTAAGTAGATGGGAGAAAAAAAAGATAACAAAAAACAAACAAACAAAACCCCTCAGGAAGCAACATTAACAACATAGGAACTCTAGAATTACTTGTTTGCTGCAAAGTGCTTAATCAATGAGCTTGTGGGCATCCTTTCTTTGCTCACAGCTATAAAGAAGAAAGCTTTTTTTCTTCTTGAATGGGGATATCTCTCTCTTCACCATTCTACAGAAAAACTCTGTTTATCAACATCACTAATTTTCCTATTTCCCTACCTCACAAACCTCACAAAGGGAAACGTCAGCCCCATACACTATGTTGTAAAATCATAGTATGCTTCTATATAAACAACTTTTTAAAAAAACTATTTATATTGGGGTCCTGGATGGCACAGTCAGTTAAGCACCCAACTCTTGGGTTTCAGCTTGGATCGTGATCTCAGGGCCTTGAGATGGAGCCCCTCCTTGCTCAGCACAGAGTCTGCTCAAGACTCTCTCTCCCTGTCCTCCTGCCCGTCTCCCTGCTTGCACTCTCATTCTCTCCCTCTCTCTCTCTCAAACAAATGAATAAATCTTTAAAAAAAAAAAAAACTTTGAGTATTGTCAAAACTCCTTTGATAATATTTTCTATGATTTTTTTCAAAGGACTTGGAAATGAAAATGTCTAGATTTTGTTATTATAACAAGGAAGTACTTTTTAGGAGTCTCTAACAGGTGTCTGAGAACTACTGAAGTCATTATTTTGACTCAAAATGCTTATCTTCCTAAACGTCTTTAAAATGAGGACAAAAATCACTTAATACTTAAACCTTAGGGACTTCTGATGTGAAGGCAGCAGTTAGGGTTTACTGTCACACCTGCTAGGAGGCTGAGTCCTCACCCCTCCCCCCCCCCACACTATGGGCTCCACCTTCCAGATGCCTTGAGCTGCTGGATTTGTCATGCTAAAACCTACGGCCTGAAGATTCTTTTTAGTATTACAGCAGACACAGGAACCGAACCCCAGGGGATACAACAATATAATTTGTAATTTGTAATTTTTGTATATGAATCTCAAAACTCTTTCTTGAAATAAGATCATGCTTTTTAAAAAAATTGTCAATATTGACTATACTCTTTTTTTCTAAATCATCAGAACCCCCCAGGTGGTTACTATGGAAGCATAGAAAAAGGAACTCAATTAGAATGAGCATTTTCTAGAATTCCAAACAAACACACAAGAAGCAAAGAAACTAAATGTTAATCACAGGAGAAAATATATTGGCTAAAAAAATAGTGAATATATTGTTCAGAAACATGGAACTGTTATGAATTACTGCATTTTTACCAAAAAAAATATAAGAAATAAAAGCAAAACTTTGCATTTTAAAAACTTTAACTGAATACTTAAAGAACAGTTATGTTACAGTTATACTTATGCTATGATTCCACTCCATTAAAAAATGAATGCACTCCTGATAGAAAGATAGAACAACAATAGACAGTTTACCCCCACTTGAAAGAAAAATATACCTGAAAAAACTGTTTTCAAGACACTGGGCACAAGGTAACAAATTTCAGTGATTCCCAGAAAAATGGGATATAAATGACATGACCTCTACTATTGCCCCACCTTACTTCTTGAGAGAGTTTCCAGGCCACAGAACAGAGGGAACCCAGGGGGCCTGGTGCACTCCCTGAGTTGAAGAGGTGGAGCTGGGATTTAGCAGAAACCAAGGACGCTTCTGTTTGCGAGAAAGTACCAAGGAGGAGAGAGCTGCATAGAGAGAACTCTAGAAATCTACAGAAAGTTCCCATCATATTGGGTCATGCATATGAGAAAACTATCAGAGGCCAGAGAAGGATTACAGCTTGCAACATGAGAGCTTACAAAGTGCGGGCTAGAATGCATGTCCTCACCAGCCAGACTGGATAACCTCATGGCTCGCTGGGCGTTGGGTAGAGAACACAGGAGTCTTGCCTCAGTACTGGGTAATAATTAATCCAAGAGATAGCAACCTCAGAACTCAAGGTCCAACAGCAGTTGCTGGAAGATACCCATTTTGACACAGTAGACTTCTTAGATGTTCAGTAAAACTATTTTGGGGGTCAATGAAGCCACTCTAAATTATCATTACTCACTTCCTGATTTCACTGAAATTACACCAACTTCCACAATACTTGTGATAGAAAACTCTTATTTTTTTCCACTAAGAAACAAGTGAAAACACAAGCTGTATATCTTTCAGTTATTTCTCAAAATACAAAAGAAGAGGTGTTAAAAGACAGTCTCAGAAAGACAAACTTTCTTTTCATGAGGATTATTTTTTAAAAAAGATTTTATTTATTTATTTATTTATTTATTTATTTATTTATTTGAGAGAGAAAGGGGGGGACCATGAACAGGGGAGGGGCAGAGGGAGAGGGAGAATCAGGCTTCCCACTAGCCGGGAGCCCAATGTAGGGCTCCATCCCAGGACCCTGGGATCATGACCTGAGCTGAAAGAGGACACTTAAGGGACTGAGCCACCCAGGTGCCCCTCTTTACATTACTTTTAATGAGATTACTTTTAATGGGACTTAATGAGAAAATACACTCCTCAGAACTATGCATTTTGACTTTGAGTCTCCAAAGCTGAGTTTAAATGTCTAATTTTTAAATATTTTTCATAAATCAAAATGAGATATTCAAATTATAAGCAGTGTTATGGTTGATTGTTTAGTATTATTATTAAAGGAGCTGCCTGATAGTGATCAAAGTTTGGGACAATACTAATAACATGAAGATATGTTTAATTTCACAGTTAATATTTTTACTTATATAGATGATATTTTTAATGTGCAATGTCCCTTTTAATTATATTTCAATATAGTGTACAAAAATTAAATTTTGGGGGGGCTCCTGGGTGGCTCAGTTGGTTAAGCATCTGCCTTTGGCTCAGGTCATGGTCCCCGGGTTCTGGGATCGAGTCCTGCCTGTTCCCTGCTCAGTGGGGTGTTTGCTTCTCCCTCTTCCTCTGGCTCTCCCCTCAATTGTGTGCTCTATCACACTCACTCTATCAAATAGATAAAATCTTTTTAAAAATTATATTTTTCACTGGAACTCATGATAATCACTTTTCTGAGTTCCTGAAGCGTATGCTTATCAGACAGGTAGCTTTTTAAAATATACTTCAGTGCACACTTATTACATTTACTTCATGGCTCTCAGTTATAACTAATGCTCGTTTTGACTCACATTTCCTTTTTTCACAACACTTCAGTGACCACCTAAAAACTTTAGAAATTTAATTAAATCTCAATGGACTGCCCTGGAAACAAAACAAAACAAAACAAAACAGTAGACACTAGATACTGACTTGAGAAATTTCACATGAGACCTAAGCTAGATCTAATCTGCACAAGTGACTCTATGTTACAAGAGTACCATTAAGTATATTGATTTTTTTCAAAGAGTCTGTTAAAACATGTCAACATGAAAACATTAGTTACAAAATTGCAGTGTCCATAATATTTTACAGAATACAGCATACAGGGGAATTCAAAACCATAAAAATCTGTTCCCAAATTTATACTGGCATTCTCAGATGCCTCATTAACTTGAAATATATCATCAAATAATCTGTGTTAAAATGTATCTGCAGTAACTTTACTATACATTCTATGTTAAGAATATGATAAACTCTTTTGACTGTGTCTCTTATTTAAAAGGATAGCATCGCCTCTACAGTTTTACTTTGGAAACACGCTAGTGTGTCCGTGTTTTCATTTCAAACGTGTATTCATGATATCACCCCATGAACTGGACCCTGGCAGCTAAGGAACTGATTTCCCAAGCATTACTAAACCAAAATCAACAGAGAAGTCTGTGGGTCATATCACTAAACTAAACACTATATATTTAAATGTATGCATTTCAAGTTTCAGTAAGAATGGAATGTGCCTTTTACACCTTTGTGGTGGCCATCAAATTGCTTTTTTGACTCCCAAAGTTATTTATACAGAGCTTGCACACATAAAACAAGTAAGTATTTATCTACTCTGGTATATGCATAAACAGAAAAGGCTGTGGGACCACAGCAGGGCCCCCAATTACAAGTCAGCCACAACTTTTCTATGTGATTATTGGCTACAGTGAATCTGGAAAAAAAATATTGCTGTTGGATGTTAATATCTTCATATGCTTTTAAACATCCCTGAGACTAGAAAGGCACTACAGAACCTTACAAATAAGCAACCTTTTTTCCTAGTTGCACAGCATGTTTTTAGCAAAGAAAAACATGTGTGGGAAACAAGCAAATACACCTTTCGAAATTAATTTGTGTCAGGAACGAAGCTGTCTCCAACTCTAATTCCAGTTTGAAAAGGATTTCAACACTTGGTGTTTCTTTTTGTCAATATATCTATAGGAGTTTCTGTTTTTTATGGCAGCAGAAAAATCTTGTGAAATCTTGCTATAAGTTGCGTCTTTTAATATACACTGTGTCTAGCTACATTTTTGCCCAGGAAGTATTTATACATGCCTAGATCATCAAATCTCTTGGTGAACTTAAGGGGTTTTATTTCAAAATCAAAATGGCTAAATTTCTAATTTTATTTCTATGAATTGGTGTAATTTATTTTGGGATTCTACTTCGTACAACTAAAAAAATTCAATAATGCAAATTGTACTCAACACTGATCAGTTTATCGAGTTAGATATTTAGAAGTAGATGATCTAACTTTTCTTCTGGGCTCATTCAACCATAAAAACTCTATGAATACATGCATAGGTCAGTCATTATTTAGGTGACAAAATTAAGATAACAAAGTAGTTTAACAAAGTAATCAGTGATGGGTTATTTATGTAATACCTGAGTTTCAGTCTAACCATTACGGTAGTTTGGTGTCTACACATGTATTGCTAAGAGTGATTTGGTTTATGCTGCTTTTAACAAAGCTGTGCTCCTGAAATAAATCCTGGAGTTCAAATTTTGTCTCATTTTGAAGCTAAAGGCAAATTAACTCAGCACAACGTGGAATTGGTTTCATTAATTGTAGTGTGTGTATGAAAGAGCAAACAGTGAGCTGGTATGTTTCTTACCATCCTATTCTCAAGAATTTCTGGTCACATGGTATCCTATTTCTTACTTTCACTTCACAAAATGGAAATTAGAATTTAATTTATTATTTTTTGTCACAATCACAAAAGTCTATTAAATATTTTACTGTAGTTTTTGTAAAAACATTGTCTTTAGACAGAGAGCACATATGAACTTGTCTATCTTCCAAAATTAAGGTCACTAATTTTAACAATGTTTGCTTATTAATTTTAAATGCAAAATCCACAAATACATATGAATAATACCAATCAGTAAAGTCTTTAAATAAGGTTAAAAATTAAAGTGGATTTTCCTTAACATATTATCCAGTAATGTCTATAATTACTATCTGTAAACCTATTTTATTTAGTAGGACACATTGTGCCACACACTATTGACTGCAATACCAGGAAATAGCCCCCATTTCTTCCATACTATTACTATGCTGATTTTATCCAGGTATAAGGAAGAAATGTGCTCAGGGGCAAAGTGAACTCTTTATCCCCAAAGGTATAAATTATGCTTGGTATAATTCATTCATGGTTAATTCATGAGCTGGTGTTAGTTATTGGTTCAGTGTGGACATGTGAATTCATCTTGAATAATGAGACATGAAAGGACATTTGCTGGGAAATATTCTGGGGCTTTTTTTCCTCCTTCTTAAACAAAATGAAATTTATAAGATGCTATAGAAGAAGTGAACTTGCTGCCTTTGGTCACAGTCTGTGAGTACAGCAGACTGAAGTTGCTGTAATTATCTTATGACGCTAAAAGCAAGAGAATGATAGAGAAGCCTTCTTGGAAGCTCTACATGTTTGAACTGACAAACTAACCAATTCCAGAAACACCTGTCACTGAATTTCCAGTTATTTTTAAGACACATTTAATTAGATATTCTGTTTCTTAGAGCAGAAGATAATCTAATAGACACTCATGCCATAAATAATTTAAATAAGGGTATACCCCACAGCAAAGTTTACATGTTACCATGCATTTTATAAGTGTTTAAAGAATATTTTTTTTAAAACAAGTTTAGTTCATATATTTATTACCGAGAAGGATTTATAAATATCTAACATTTGTTATTTTTGTCTACACAAATCTAGTTCCCTTTTTCTATGTATTATCACCTAATTAATTTTCTTTTAAGCCACTCTTTTCCCCTTCTCTGACCATGAGAATCCTGTGGAGTTGACCCTGTTCTTCCATTCATAGAATGATGGATGGCTTTGCTTGGTTCAGTGATATCCAGAACATTAGACTCCAACTTGGAAGCTTCACTTCTGGGGTTCTTTGTTTGGCAGTATTTAAAACTAGAGCTGCTGGTAGCCATCTTACCACCATGAGGACTGACAGTCTATAAGAGAATCTGCACTAAGAAAAGGATAGCTGCAGGAAAGAATGCGAAAGTTCTTGAGGACATTATTAGATTCACTGGATCACCACTGCCTGAAGAAATAGTCCCAAACTCTTCAGTTATATAAGTTAATAAATTTACCCAGGGTTGAATATGTCTCACATACAACCAGCAAGTCCTACCTAATACACTCAGTAATCTATTCCAAGTAGGCTTTTTTCTTAAAATTCACTATACAGGATGTATGGAATAATTTAACTGTTCCAGGGGAATTACTATACTAGGATTATTAAAATGGTATGTAATTATTAAAAATGATTCTATAGGGCTTATATATTATTATTAAAAGTAACCCTATAGTTGATACATTTATTCTGCATGTATCATTTATTAATGTCTATTAGTATGAAGTTTTCATGAACTGGTATCTGTAAATAGCGCATACTTATTTTTTGCAAAAAGTTAATTTGTTTTGGTTGAATTCACTACCCACTAATCCCATTTGTATTCATTTAATTTTTTTTTTTTTTGGATTCTTCCATCTTTTTTTTTTTTTTTTTTTTTTTNTTTTTTTTTTTTTTTACTTTTCCACACTATTTATGTCTGAAGACAACTTTTCACGTTCTGTTTTTATCTCATTATCTTTTAGCACCATATAATGGGTCATCTTCTAAAATAATGGATGACTCTATTAATGCATTAATTCTCTCTTAATTTGCCTTTAAACTGTTATTTAAATCATTGACTTGGGGCGCCTGGGTGGCACAGCAGTTAAGCGTCTGCCTTCGGCTCAGGGCGTGATCCCGGCGTTATGGGATCGAGCCCCACATCAGGCTCCTCTGCTATGAGCCTGCTTCTTCCTCTCCCACTCCCCCTGCTTGTGTTCCCTCTCTCGCTGACTGTCTCTATCTCTGTTGAATAAATAAATAAAATCTTAAAAAAAAATAAATCATTGACTTTCTCAGGTCTGTTATCTCATTTTTGTGTTCTAACAAGTTTAATGTGATAATTTTTAAATGTGCCTTATGATTTCTTTAGTCTTGTTTCTTAATTTTTCATAATTTTAATTTCTTTTAAATGTCATCTTTGGCTTCTTCAAACATACTAAATTTACTAAATTTATGTTTTGCTTTAATTTCCAACACCTGTTGCTTTTGAGAGTTTGATTCTGTTGTTTGTTCTTTCTGATAATGCTTTGTCTGATGGCTTGCTTTCTCCCAGTGTGTTTCTGTGCTGTTTAACTCTGAGTTCAGAATCACTGTGACTTTATCTGTGGGAATACTCTGACACTTGAGTTCAAGGGGATTGCTCTAAGCACACTTTGAACATGGTTCTATTAGACACATGAGACCTAATCTGAGAACACTTTAAACTATATTCTTAGCTTAGGTTTATAAATCAATTGTTATGGTATAAATCTTGGACCCATACCTGAGTGAGGGCTGGTTTGTGGTTAAAAATTCTCAGGGAAGACTTTTTATTCTACATCCCCAAAGCCAAGTCAATATCTTTTAGGAAACCATTTGATAGATATTCTACATAGGAACGCTTTGGATATAATCAATTAATTCATACTTAATAGACTAGGAGAATTAACTTACCTGCTTAAATGGGAGATATTGCCAACATTAAAGTAGACATTACAGGAAAAAATAGAGCACAGCTATAAGATATGGAGCTAATTTCCATTTTGAGACAAAGTGACAGATAATTTTCTCACAAAATTTCCTAAATATTTAAAATGGATACCACTTACAGCTTTATCTGCAAAGGTCTCTTCATAAAATGCTAGCATCAGAACAGACTGTACAACTGCATAGATCCTTAATAGATGAGACACTGATGAGGAGAAGGGGACTTCTTCCCCCGTGACCTAGGAAGACAAGAAAGAAGCCATTCCTATATATTGCTCCCTGGCTTATTGCCTCATTGAAATTCACACTAAGTGAAGAGGAGATGTGCAAAAGAAAAGAAAAGCTTTGCTATTCCTTTTTTCCAAAATGAATCTAACACTCTCTTCTTATTTTGGGATAGAAGAACATAAAAGTTCAGAAACTTGTTTTTCATTTCAGAAGCATTATGATTTTGATTTAGTCTGCTTTATAATAAACCAGTGTAAGAACTGAATCAACAATATGTATTGATGATAAACAACCAAAACTAACATAAAATGAAATATAAAAATACGAATACATAAATGTGTCCACAATTATACATGAAAGTAAAGAAAAAGAAAAAAATGGAAGGTTATTTTAGTAATGGAGATAATCATGCCTCAAAGGGAAATACTGCTTTATTGGAAACGACTTTCCTAAACTATAGAGTTTCCTAGAAATACTGCAATTCTACTTTTATAATGCAAATTTAGGCACAGATATTACTTTAGAATACTCACTTTGCATTATCTGTTGAAAAATAGACAAGTAAGAAATGGATCATAGTTAACTAAATTTTCTGAGCTCAAATAAGGACATTATTTTCATCTATATCAGGTTAGCTCATTGTTACATAACTGATTATGAACAAAAGTTAAAACATCTGGGAAATTTCAGCATAGCAGCTTTCATAACTGGGTAAGAAAACATCCTTGTTTAGATCAAGATTTTTGAAAAATAACATTATTCAAATAAAAAACTGACTTTATTTCCTTGTAATATTGGCTAAGTTTTATACTCACAACTGTCTTTGAAATCAATGGTTTGCTCTTTCCATTGCTTTTAGATTACTATTAATGACAGTTATAATAAGGAATCACAATATATATCTTAAGGATTGGAAAAATTCCTTCTTATCATCTATATAAGAAGAATTCCAGATTAAAACTGAACTTTTCATTGGGTTTCCAGGGTTTAAAATCTCTTCTTCACTTACTTTGAGGTTTTAATGTGATTTCTGAATTTATGCAACTACTATGCTACTATAGAATGGATAAAGTTATGGTTTAATCTAGTAGCATTATCTTGGTATGACTTTAGACCTTCCATTCTAGAGGCTTCATTTCATTTTTTTTTTTAATTTCAGTATAGTTACCACACAATGTTACAATAGTTTCAGGTATATAATTTAGTGATTTGACAAATTCATACCTTACCCTATGTTCATGATAAGTATAGCTACATCTATCCTGATATAGAGCTATTACAATATCATCGACTATATTCTTTATGCTGTGGCTTTCATTCCTGTGACTTACTCATTTCATAACTAGAAGTCTGTATCTCCCAGGCCCTTTCATTCATTGGCTGTACCAATTTACATTCCCACCAACAGCATATGGGAGACTCTTTTTCTCCACATCTTCACCAGTACTTGTTATTTCTTGTCTTTTTTATTTTAGCCATTCTAGCAGGTTTAAGGTAATATCTCAGTGTGGTTTTAATTTGCATTTCCCAGATGAATAGTGATGTTGGCCATCTTTACATTTTTTTCACGAACAAAATGAAGGCTACATCGAATCATTTTTAAGGCTCCCTCCATCTCGAGTGTTTAGGATTCTGTGACTAAGTGACATGTGTTTGTATAGTTTTTGCATTACACAAAGGCTCTTTGCTGTAGGCTTGAATGGATCTGAAAACTAGCCTCTGCTGTTCTGCTCCGCCTGCCCCCAAACCATTCTACCCAGTAAGAGGCAGGGTCTGCCTGGGAGAAGGCACCATTTTTATTGGGCCCTAGGTGGTTTCCACTCAGTAAGTTGTGCACCACAGGGCAGTATCTGCCTAAGAGAACATCTTTTTTCAGATGTGCATGAGGTCAACATACATACAGGCTGACTGTAGACCTGGCAATATGATACTAATCTTCACCATCACCAACATGAACTCTATTTACCTCTGGGATTTCTTCACTCAGTCCAAGTCTTGGTTTACCTGGACCCCATCCCGGTCCTTTAAATATGACAGAAAACTTGTTGAAGAATCCAGGTGTGGCCCAGAATGTAGTCCATATGTAAACTAAATGGTGGAACTAGAAGAATAAAAATATAGCTTATTTAAAATAAGAAAAACACATAACAAAAATATGAAGTATAATTAATCATGCATTTGTTTATTATTCAGAGCAATTTATATTTTTTTCTGCAATATACAGGTTATGTATAATTTGGTTACTATAGATTAATATGCAATTGCATATTGTAATTCATACTATTCATTCTGTGTCCTTTAAGTGTGTTCTTGTCAATATTTCTGAAGCTCCACATAATTATAATTTTGAAATTAAAAAAGAGGACAATTATTTAGAAAATCAGCAAAATAGAAAAAATGAGTTGATTCTGTGCTTCCAATGGAATTAACTTAGCAGCTTATGCACCCAATATCTATGTCTAATGATATTATTTCTAAAGTCTTACTAAATGGATATTAAGGTTGAACATGGAAACATAATACATATTTAAAAATAGCCCTTTATTTACTCTATTGAGTTACAATCATGTCTGTAATTGAGGAAAAATAGTCAAAGCCATTTCTGAGTCTTATAGTAGGCATCCACATTCTGTAAATAACACTGTACCTTTGACAGGTACAGAAGTTAAAGGTATGCTCACACATGAGAAATACTAAGTAGATATTAGCTATTAGGGTAATTGGCTATGTATTCGATACATATGATAGTAATGCATCATAGGATTTAAAATAGTCCTAGAGCTATAGACTCTAATGCTGACTTCTATTATAAATGAAGTAATAAATTAATGTAGAAAGAAGTTTTGGCTCTATGAGAATTTGTGTTCTTACTGGCATTTTCACTGTCTCTTAAAGAATTTAAACTGCTAGGATTATAAAAATGGTTTAAAATTGCTTGACACAATACAATAAGGAATCTGAAGCAATTAATGAACAATGTAGGGTTTAGTGGAGCAGATTTTGAGGAAAAGGGAACTTTCAGATGGAAATTTACACTGGGCCTTAATAATAAAATAATAATAATAATACAAAACGTAATGTGCTTAGGAGTTATAACAGCTATTAATAATACTTATCTATTGCTATTTTAAAAACTGACTGCATTTTATTTATTTTTAAATATTTATTCAATTATTTTAAATATTTACTTATTTATTTATCCCTGCCGGAGCCGGGGCAGGGGGCAGGGGAAGGACAGAGAGAGAGAGAGAGAGAGAATCTCAAGCAGAATTCCCTGCTGAGTGTGGAGCCCAGCACAGGGCTCCATGGATCCCAGGACCCTGAGATCATGACCTGAGCCGAAACCAAGAGTCCAACACTCAACTGTTCAAGCCACCCAGGTGCCCTTGACTGCATTTTATTGTTCTCATTCTAGACACAGGACATGAGAAATACATGGTAACATTTTAAAATAAGGAGTACTTTCTTAGTTATTTGCCTTTCAATGCCCTGAAACTCCTGGACTCCAAAGGACAGCAAAGTGCATGTCCTATGCCTAATAATAAAGGGGAAAAAACCCTCTCTAAATAGTGGGGGCCATCCTACTTGCTTTTGATGCCTCTGAGGGAAAGGTGAGAAATTTAGCTGAATATAAAGGAATACAAGTGAAAGTAATATATGTTTTTGTAGGTTTGAGAACTCCTAATTAACACAATGTGCCCATATGACATTTGGACAATGTAAGCAAGCATCTAGAAGCCTATGCCTTAGACACAGTGGTGATAAGGAAATGTTCCTATGAGGGCAGAGGCCTGGGGCACTGACCCTGACACAGATTCAGCAGGCACTCATAAATGCTATGGTTGTCTGAATGCTGTGTCCCTCCAAATCCTAATCATCTAACTCCTTGTTGTACCGTTTTCAGTCTCCCATTCCGACTCAGATACGAGCCCCTTTGCCTCAGCAGAGTGTACACTCCCAAAGCCTTGCTACTTAAAGGGTCAGCCAGGGAACAACAGGTTCAGCATCTCCTGGGAGCTTATTAGAAACACGGAATGTGGGACACACCTCAGAACTACTGAACAGAATCTGCAGTTTAATAAATCCTCTTATGATTCATATGCACATGAAGTTTCAAAGGCTCCCTCCCAGATGACAGAGACCAAGTTGGCTATTTCCTTTTCAAGAGTCCTTATTACAGAGATAAGACTATACCAAGTAAAGAGGTAGCTCTCAATGTGTTATTTTTAAATTAATGTCAATTCTATAAAGTTCCTTATTAAGAAAGTACTCTGAAATATTTGTTAATATTCTCCTGAGAGATGTATATTTTAGTAATGTCCAACAGAGAGAGAGAGAGAAAGACAGACAGACACAGAGAGAAATGGCCTATGGTTAAGAAGGAAGAAAATAATCAACTTTTCTTTTGTGAAGTGTGAGATAAAAATATCTTTCATTTGAAAAGTGGAGGCAATTTGTGATGGTTTTTTCTGTAAATAAGCAGCACAGTGTGAAACTTATTGAGCTAGGCAAGTTTTGGGCTCGGCCTGCAACCCTCCTTGGTTAAGCACGTAGCTGGTTGACTTGTTTAAATCCTGGCAATTCCAGTTTCATCCTCTAAAAAATGAGGATAAAAGAATCACTGTCTCATAAGGTTTTAGTAAGGGCTACATTAAACATTTGCACAGAGCTGTTAGCAATACCCTGCACATAGTAAAAGTTCAGTAAGTGTCACTTTATTTTGTTATTTTAAATTTCTTAAAAACTTTTAAGAAAGAGGTTCAAAAAGCAGACCCCACATGAACCTGTAAGTTCCTCCCTTACTGAGTGCTGTAAACCCGGTTCCCTGTACAGAGCTGTCACTGACTGACCTCTTCAGTTTTTTCAAGCATTCTTATCTTTTTCTCATTTAGTAGTTCCTAACCCCAGGAGTGTTTGTGGTGGTCTGTTGCTGACGGATCGGAGCTTCACAGACATTCCTCATTTCTCTAGTGCCAGCCATTGAGATCAGTGAACAACCAATACCACATGTCTAACAGAAAACTGGTCCAGTGCAACAAGTCTTAGCAGGTGAGGTAATGCGCAGACCTAACCAACTTGTAATAGCTCCTGACATTTAGGTCCAAGAAGAGTGGGGCAAAGGCCTCATGTTGAATTTCTAACCAGAGTCATGCAGCCTTGAAGCAAATATTTTTCTAACTGTGGTATCAGCCTTAATTATGCATTTACTACTGCTCCTTCTGAATACATGAATATATTTCAGGTCTGTTCTGAGAAAGAAATATGTTTGCTAAAGAGCTATTTTTAAAAAAATTCTCGGTAGTAGATATATTTAAGAGTTCTTAATGAGTTCTTTTAATGAGTTGTTTTCAAATGCATTTTGCCCAAGCTGATTCAAGATTTTGTTGGAGTGCCAGAGTTACCTCCAACTTCTTTTATGGTTAAAAAAAAAACAAAAAACCCTTATTTTCAGCATAGTGTAATGTACTTTCACCTCTCAACAACTGATCTTTCTTTTAACTGGAAGATTTATAAAAGGGTACAATCAATTCAGAAAGAATAAATTCAGTTACATTACCTGCACCTTGAACGGTTCAAATGTATTAATGGGATGTGTTAGACCATATACAACTTTCTCATTTTCTGCCTCAAATGTCCCTGGAAGATAAACATTAAGGATATGATCTTCGGCTTTCTATGAGTAAGGAGCTAAGTTACTATTTTTAAACTCATATACATTTTACTTACCAAAAATTCTATCCCATATAATAAGAACGCCGGCATAATTTTTGTCTATGCAATAACGGTTTCTGCCTATAAAACAAAATATTTTAAAAAGGGCTTTTCTGAAAAATGAAGTTATGCTTTTGAAACATCCTGTTTTATTTTAGAACCCATTCACAAAATTAAGACTTATGCAATAAAGTGATTTTCCTACGAACCTCTTTTCACTGGCAACATTAGAGTATTTGCTAGTAAACTGTTTTTATTGTATTTATTTTTGAGTTCATTTTACTAAAAAGAGCAAAGAATTCCTTAAAACTACATATATTTAGAATTATCCCAGATTTTAGGGGCGCCTGGGTGGCACAGCGGTTGGGCGTCTGCCTTCAGCTCAGGGCGTGATCCCGGCGTTATGGGATCAAGCCCCACGTCAGGCTCCTCCACTATGAGCCTGTTTCTTCCTCTCCCATTCCCCCTGCTTGTGTTCCCTCTCTCGCTGGCTGTCTCTATCTCTGTTCAAAAAAATAAATAAAATCTTTAAAAAAAAAAAAAAAAGAATTATCCCAGATTTAAAAAAAACATGTTTTTGCTCATAATTTTCCAGTTTTTTTAGAAATCTGGGGTAATTCTAAGTAATTTTACTGTAAGACTATCAAAGAGTAATAATTAAAAATTAAATGGCCCACAAAACAAAGGCAATAGGAAATAAATAATATATGCATATTTGCATTTTTTTAAAGTGAGTTGTTAACCCTACCCCTTTTCTCTGCATCTTTTCCAAGAAGAAAATTCTTTACTTAAAGTGAGACTTTACTATTTTTTTTAAATCATAAGACATAAGTGAAAATTAAATCACCCTTAATTATTTTTATTAACTCAAAACATATACATCTTTCCTGCTCCTAAGTATTCAAATTATAATTTAAATGGAAATAGCTGGGCACAGTTTCTTCAATAATAAAAAAATATGTAAATAGATACAACTATACTCACATGAGTGCAAATCAAAGGAAAAAGAATTTTAACCCACCAAGCCACTGCTCCAACAAACTCAACTGTCTTTAAGTGTCATTTCTTTACATGCCTTCTATACATGCAAATATAAGTTTGAAAGTGAAGACACAAGAGACAACCTCCCTCATTGTGAAAGTAGCATGGTGCTGGCTGCCCAGGTATACAACCCGTTGCTGTATGTGGGCTAAGCAGCAGTTCTCAGTTGGTGGGGAGAACATGTCGCCTCTCAGGGGATATGTGTGCATGTCTGAAGACTGATAAGTGTCACAGTTGCACCTAGTAAGTAGAGACCAACATCCTATAAGAGACAGGGTAGCCCCACCCCTAACCTCCCACCTCGAAATGAAGAACTGCTTGGCACAAAACATTAATAATGCTGAGGCTGAAAAACCCAGATACAAAACAACATGAGTGGCAAGTCAAACAGAGGACATGAGCAACTATTTCTTCTTCAATGTGAACTTATTCTTCTCCATTCCTTACGTTTCCTTTTATGTGAAGGGTGCCCCAACAGTCTATGATCCTTGGCCTCTCCAGCCCCTCACTAACAATCCCTTGGGATTGGGGAATGCCTATGGAGTTTGGGTTTTTTGTTTTTGTTTTTTTGAGAGAGCACAAGCAGGGGTGGGGAGGGGAGAGGGAAGGAGAGACAGACTCTTAGGCAGTCTCTATGCCCAGCGAGGAGCCATCATGGGGCTGATCTCATAACCCTGAGATCACGACCTGAGCCAAAATCACGAGTCAGATGCTTAACCAACTGAGCCACTCAGGCACTGAAGGAAGTGCCTAGGAAGTTTGGAAGAGGAAGCTGAGCATGTGCAGCCTGACTCCACCCTCTCCTGCTGCTTGTGGGGAAGGGTGCAGCTTATGCTTCCATCTGCTCCCTGCCCAGAGGAAAGGGACTTGCTCCGTGGGAAGGCAGGCCGGCAGTGTTCCAGTGCTGCCTATGGTGCCGGGAAACTTGTAAAAAAAGAACAACAATATTTATTATTCTATTACTGTCTTCCTTCTCTCAGCATTGTTTGTGATATTTATTCAGGCCATCCCAAGTTGCAACAGTTTGGACATTTTTATTGCTGTATAATTCCCCATTACATGCATCGTCTACAATTCCTCTGTTCTACTGTGATAAACATTTGAGTTTTATCTCTCTTTTTTCTATTACAAATAATGCTGTTACGCACATTCTTGTACAGGTCTTTTGGTGCACACACATAAACATTTCTGTTAAGTCTTATGCTGGTGTCTTTAAACCTTAGGCACTAGCCACATGAGATTTTTTTCTTTGTCAGGCTAATGCAGTTCACAAAATTTAGGCAAGAAAGTGAATTGCTGTTTATTAGGCTTTCCTGAAATCTCAACAATTTTCAAGACCAGAGGCTTGATGGCTGTGTATAGGAATGACCTTCAGCCTTTGGGTCAGCAAGTGAACTTCAACTGACTCCTTCAATGTAGAAAGTGCATCCCCTCCGGTGGTTAACTCATTTTTCATTACAACTAAGGAGATCTAGGTAAAAAGGAAAATCCAAAAAGAGTGTTTTTTCCCCCCCTCCAATCTTTGCTTTGGAATTGAGGCTTGTCCAGGTGCAGTGGAAGAAATGATACCTATTTATACAGTGAATGGTGACTGTGCTGAATAATTGTGATGAAAAGATACAAAATAATCCTGTTTTTAAAGAAATGAAGGAGGAAAAAAAGGTCAAATTTCCTTACCATGATGAACCCTATGATGGCTAGGAGTATTAATAATCAGTTCCAAAGGACCAAGGTTATTGATGACCTGTTTAAAACAAAAGCAATATTTTATTTATACACATAGGTATCAGTAAATGTGTGTGTGTGTGTATATATATATATATATACACACATATATATATATTCACATTAAAAGCTCATATGGATTAAGAGATATTTCAAGTTTCAAGGTTGGCCTCAGAGTCAGAAGAAGTCTCTCTACTTCCTAGTGTTCATATAAAAATAATAAGCCGCGGGGCACCTGGGTGGCTCAGTCAGTTAGGTGTTGACCTCTGGATTTCAGCTCAGGTCATGAACTCAAGGTTGTGAGATGGAGGCCAGCATCAGGCTCACACTGGGCATGGAGCCTACTAAAATTCTCCACCACCACAACTCCCCCCCCCCNGGTAAGTTTCTAACTCTATACTGAGGGGCAGTATAATAGTAGACAGGTTAAGAGTTAAGCTGCCTAAATTCAGTTCTTGGAAACTCCATTTATTACTATGTGATCTTGGGAAAACAATTTAAGCTTTTTATAACTCAGTTTCCTCATTTTAAAATGGAAATATTAAAAAATATCTACATAGTAACATTGTGAGTATTACAAACAGTATAGTATTTATATATCACCACCGTTAAGGCACACTTCTCTCAGGTCTCATGTCATCATGTTCTTCACCTTTCAGCTGTGTCTTTGTTGATTTATGGTAACTAGTGCATAACTAGGGAAGGGAAAACGCAGTATTATGTTGGCTTTCTGGTTAGTTGAGAGTCGGTTTCACCCAATACTCAGCCATGTAACAACAGCTGTTACTAACTGCATTAGGGCGATTCTGCTTATTCAAATATAATCCTGAATGGTCTTTCACCTGTAGATGCACCATCTTCAAGTCATTTTAGAGGCACAATTAAAAGTCAAATATATAAAGGGTCCTGTTTTGTGTTTTGAGTTTTTTGTTTGTTTGTTTTTGCAGTTAAGGACCCTTCAAGATGTGATCTGTAACTCTTTAACGTTCTTTCCCAACATTTCTCAGTCAGGATCCCCATGCCAAAGTCTGCAAAAAAGTAAGGACTGTGGGAAACAGGTCGGTGTCATAAAAAAGAACAGCAGGCCATGCATAAGACATTTGGTGTGCTATATAATTAACTTTAGGCAATACAGAACCCTTTTAATTTTGATTACATATCCTTCCATCAATCATGGCAGATAATAGAGTGTTTAATTATGATCTAAATGGATTTGTTAGAGCCTACTAATGACAAAATCAATACACTGTTATATTTTAAGAAATTACTCATCCCTAGAGTTAATTTCCATTTAGAAGATACATGAGGAATAAAGGAATGAGTTAAATGACGCTGAAGGGGAAAAAACATGCCCTGACAATCATGACACTGACATGAATTGGCAACAGGTCAGTGGTACAGAGGAAAAAAGAGAGAGATGGGACTGCTCAAGATAAAGACATTTAAGTTACAACCAAATGGAGTGTGGTGATCTTGTTTTGAATACTGATTTGAACAAACGAAACAAAAAAACATTTCACAGACAATTAGGGTTAAGACAATGCTTATACACAGGGTTATTATAAGATAAAAATACTGTTTTATTGCAAATTATGTTGGAATTGTCATCGTGTAGGAAGATATAATTGTTTGTTTAGAGTTGTATAAGTGAAGTATACTTGACATGAGATCTACATTTTGCTAAAAGATACTTGGCAATGCATTAAGAAAAAGAAACAAGGATAACTAGTGAAAATGAATCAAAATCACAATGATTTTTTAATTGTAATGATGGATATACATTAATGCATTCTATTATTTTCTCTACTTTTCTGAATGCTTGAAAAAATTTAAGATAAAATTTTACATAAAAGCAACTACTACTCTAGTAATACACAGTGATGCTCAGTTAGCCTTAATAGATCTCTGAGTCCCAAACAAACTTCTAGATGGCAATTCCTTATATAGAGGAGTTTAATCATGGTTTGGCAATCTCTGACAGACATTAAAACACCCAGCTAAAATTGCTCTGCAAATGTGAGCAGCTGCAGTATTCACACTGTCCCCAGCTTGTGGAGTCTTGTACCCTCTTTAGGTAGAAGCGGCAGCAACGTTGCCACATGGCGGTCCTGCAGCTCTCCAGAGGGCAGGTGCCACCATCATCTCCTCATTGAACCCACTGTTCACACACTTGAAAGAAGCAGTATTTGCCTTCCATACTGCTGCCAAGCTTCTAAGGGATTTTTAGTTTCCGTTATGGAACAGACAGAAATGTCTGCGTGCAAAGGATGTGTAATATTTTGTGTCCTATATTGATTTAGGCTCCCTCCTTCCTTCCCTCTGTCCCTTCTTTCTTCTTTGCCTCCTTCCCCCACTCCTTCCTCTCTCTCTCTTCCTCTCTTTCTCTTCTATTTTGGAGTTTTATCACCATTTTAAAATTATTTCCAGGAGAAAAATATACTATGAGCTCCAAACAACAGACTTTTTGGTTAACTCATAGAACAGAATTCATATATACCCGAAGAACTATCTGTATTTTTTTAATTCCAGGAGTTCAAAATACTGTGAATATGTAGCACTTACATCAGACTATATTCCCATCAAATAAGCCACAAAAGGTATTATCCCACAAATAGACTACTAATGACCAGGGATTGGGAAGGGAGTTAAGTAGAAATAGCCCTGTATTTTATTGGACTCCACTGCTTTGTACTTGGTGGAAAAATATTTGTTAAGAAGAAGAATGGTGATGGATAGAGAACAAGAAAGTGGGGTTTCTCAGCAGACAGAACATTGAAATCTGATGCTCTGTTCGGGTTTTGTATCTCTGGCAGGGAACCAGATGGAAAAGGAGAAAACCATTTTATCCTTGTTTGTCTCTTTGGTGCCTAACATATGTTACAAAAACAGACAACAAAAGGGGGTGGAGGAGACTACACTGACCAGCTTCTGCTACCCAGATGCATTTCTGATCTTTGGTCCTGGCGTGTGTGCAGCCAGATTTAAAGCCACACAAATGGTGAGTGCATTCAGATGATTGGAGCCTTGGCTGAGCGCGTTATTCTTTTTTTTAATGTCAAGCACTTTTCCTCAAAGAAAATCTTTTGCTCCTACAGGCAAAAGCATGGTGATATCAATACTGAAAGTCCCTTCCCCCTTTTCTTAAAGTTAAAAGCCAAGTACAACACAGGCAACCACAGTCAAATTTCCTGGTAGTGCCTATGAGTAACTTGGAGCTGAGGAAGACCACCTCAGTGTGGGAGATGATTCATCATTCAGACAGCCCAGTCAGAACCTCTCTTGTAGAAAACACTTCTGACTCAATCATGGAGAAGTCATCAATAATTAATATGGGTTGAGCATAATGACTTAATTATCGCCCACTTTTGCAAATTCAGTCATTTAGCAATTCAACCACATCTAGCTTTGAATCACTTCCTGAAAATATGTTACTGTGGAAATAACTGCAGCTATTCTCATTTTTAGAAAGTTATTTTTCTGTCTTATTCTTTAAGATTTAGATGATTTAATTTAAATGATGGAATTCTATAACATACAGAGGACTTAAAAATCTTATAGTCCATATTCTGTTATTTTTAAAAAAGCACAAAAACCAAAGCTCAGAGAAGTTAAATTATTAGTACAAGTTCAAACAGCTTGGAGGAAGCTCTAAAGTCTTCTTGATTTCAACTCAGGATTCTTTCTATTTTTCTATTATATTGCTTCTAAGAGATACAGAAATATTTCCATCAAATAAAAGTAGTTTAAACTTTTAGAAGTTTCATGACAATAACTAAATGCTTTTTTACTACATTCTAGTCAAAAGGAATCCAGATATTTATTCAGAACCTAGACACTTTAGATTCTAAACTGCTCCTCATGGGATTTTAGGCACTTCTACTGTTTCTTAGGTCCCCAAAGCAATGGTCTAAGTCTTGTATGCTGTTGTTTTCTGTCAGGGTTTTATAAGCTGAGAATCATGGATGCCTAGAAAGGCTATGCATGGGCTTCAGAAAGTCAAGGTCACCCTTAAGTGTTACACCAAATTTTATGAATAGGTACCATGAACAGGAGGAAACTACTGTTTTCATCATATACTCAAAGGGGTAGATGAGTCCTCAGAGGTTAAGAACCAATGTTCCAAACAAAGATCTTTAGATTATGTCTTTTGCCTTTCTTATTTATATTGTGTTTTCAGTTTCCATACTATTAAAACTTGGGTGCTAATTTCTCATCCAAATTTCAGAAACAGTAATATAAATGTTTTTCTGCCTATTTCTTGAAATCATTGTTTCCCAAAAGGTTCATTTCTTGAGCTGTTTTTGTCTGAATAATAATAAATTGTTATGAAAATGGCAATTTTATAATAATAAGCTTCATCCCTTCTGTTGATTACATTTTATCCAGAAGAAGTGCTCTGCATCTTTTGCTGTACTGGCCACAAACTCATGTCTCTCCCCACAGTTCATGGCAGGGATGGGGAAAAGAGTTAAATATAAAAGTAAGAGAACAGGGCCCATAAGACACTTTCATCTTCTCATCACGTCATTGCCCTCATCAAAAATAAAGTGAACTCGAATGAAAGGCTCCTCATAATGAACTAAATAAAGCCCAAAACATGTCAAATTCAAAGCTGTTCGAACTCTTCCTCAAGAGGGATTTCCAATGTTCTCTTTCTTCTGCCTCAAAGACCTTAACCTCGTTTCTCGACCTGTTGGAATCATGCTGTTCCTTTAGGTAGGGAATCCCCTACCTAAATTTTGAAACACTCTTCTTGATTTTTATAATGAGAATTTTGTTTGCCTTTTTCTGAATATGTATTGAGACATCACTAATTTTTATGTCATGCTATTCTGATTTCCAGTTATTTGTTTTCACTTCCTATACAATATTGTAAGTTCAGTGAGGACAGAAACAGTACCTTGCTCCTCTTCAAGGTTCTCACAGCACATGCAACATTGCCTTGCATATAGTGACTACCCAACAAGGTTATATTGAACAGATAAATCCACCTCATGGCCTTCCTCACCCTTTTATAGTAGTGGTTATCAAATGGGGATGACTGTGCTCCCAGGGGACTTTTGGCAAAGTCTGGAGATACTTTTGGCCGTTACACTGGAAGAAGTGCTATTGTAACTTAGTGAGTAGTGAGTTTTAGTGCTGTTAAACATCCTACAATGCACAGGACAGTATCCCAACATTGATAATGCCTTCTGCTTCATGTGTGTCTTGCTGAGCTTCAGTCTTTTTGCAATTCCAGAGGAAAGCATTGCATAATTCCTGTGTTCTAGTTTGGAAATTGGAGGGAGGGGTACATTAAGGAATGAGCCTAGTGGTCATTCCCAAGGCTAGAGGAAAAACATGAATCTGGACTGCCTCGGCCTTAAAGCCCAGAGAGCAAATCCAAACATGATCTGTGACCTAGTGAATTGGAAAATTAAGATAAATAGCTAAAATGAAGGGGCCAAAAACTAGTAACAACAGACAGACAGACAGACAAAAAACAGAAAAATAGAAAACAGAGTCTAGATAATGGGATAGTTGAATTCTGGTGATCGCTGGCAGGTGAATTTTTTGAACTATTTTTATGTTCTTTCAGTACAGGTTTGTGAGGGCTTCATTTTCAGTTAAAAGGAGCCAGAGATACAAAATACAGTTTCCGTATCACCAAATGATTCTGAAATGTCCTTTGAGAGTTGTTATGACCCTTCCTCCCTCTTGCCCTGCAGTCACATTTTGAGTGAGTTGAATGACTGAAGAGGCCTAAAGATTAGTGAAACTTCCATTGCATTTAGGTTACCAGGCAGGAATAATTTTGCCCTAGAAACTGATAAAGTAAATAAGTATATGTGGCAAATCAAATAATTAAATGTCTACTATGAATTGGTTGCAATTAATTCCTTCCACTGTGTAGCTCTCAGGAGTTTTCTGATTACCCTACATCACCTGAAAAACATACGTCAGTAGGTCTTTCCAATTGAAATTGAAAAATCACTTCGAATTGACTTCTGTAAAACATCAAAATAAAATCTCTAAATTAATATACTGTCTAAAATTATTTCTTATAAAATTAACATTTTCTATTCTATACACTTCTTAGTTATTTTCCCTGATTCTTCTGATTGGAAAATATTAACTGCTTAGGTTTTTGTAGTTTACTTAAGAGTGCAGAAATGATTAACTAATGCACAAGTTGGAGGGCCAGACTTGCTTTCAACAAAAATTCAGTTAATTCAAAACAAAATAATTTTGTTTTTATGAATTGTTTGGAAAATTGCCTCTTCTCACCTCACTCTATTGATGTGGACTAAATCCATTTTAAAAAGAAACCTCTTAATTCTATTCTTCTGTCAAATTTTAGCATACTACTTGAAATGTCACATTATATTTCAGTTTTTCTATCTGCAAATTGGTACTAAAAATACTGGAATGTATTATTGAAAGACTGTAGGAATATTTGTAACCACTTATTTTCCAAAAAGAAAGCGTGAACCTATAGTTAATTATACATTTCTTT
The DNA here is from genome assembly GCF_002007445.2 of Ailuropoda melanoleuca. Lineage (NCBI taxonomy): Eukaryota > Metazoa > Chordata > Mammalia > Carnivora > Ursidae > Ailuropoda > Ailuropoda melanoleuca. The sequence continues at coordinate 154,448,398 of NC_048218.1, forward strand.
CCAATTAAGACATGCTTACAAACATTCATGTTTCCTGTCTGAGAGGGAAAAAATCATAATAGGGAAAATATGTCCTAAGAAGCATGTGTTTTACAGAATACTCATTAACAATGAATGTGCCTCCAATATGACAGATGCTAAGGAGTGACTGGGCTGAGGGTGAAATGAAATGAAACCTCCATAGTAGGAAAATGCCTGCATTCAGATGAGCATAGGTTATAGGGACACCATTAACTCTAACTAGTCAAGACTTCTTCACAACATCATGCATGATTGATGTTCCAGGGAACCATACCACTGTGCGCCTCCATGTTTCCCTGCAGTCAGTATTTAAGGGAAATACTAAGCCAGTTCCTAATACATTTATCATCTGATAGACAAACCACTGTCATGTTATATTTAACTAAGAATGATATGGTTGACATGTGGTCTGAAAATGGCAAACTTTTCAGGTAGATTAGTCACAAGATTCAATACAAACCTAAACCAAAATTAAATGGACTAATAATTATACCATGATCAGTTGTTTATTTTGTGGAAATTTACCTTCCTTCCTTCCCTCTTTTCTTTCTTTTTTATCTCTTCTTTTAGCTATCTATCTATCAACTAAGCATGTCTGCATGTACATTAATAAACAAAAAAATTTGAAAAATCTTTTATTTGGAAAGAGCTTTACAGTAACTAAAGGCTTATGCACTTCTTTTTGAAAAGTGGTTATAAATATTTCCATGACCTTTCAATTATATATTCTAGTATTATAGCTATATTTATAGACAGAAAATCTGAATGACAAATATATCAATGGACAAATAAATGTATCCTTATTAAATATATTTATCATATATACTAAATATATATTTATTTAACAATTAACAACTATTTTAAGTCCCAAATTACCAATAAGGGTTTGCTATTACCATTGGAAGCAATGTTTCAGATCTATACAATCTGTATTTATAAATTTTTATCAAAGTTTCTTATTAAAAGATAGTTGCATAACAAGCCCACCAAGTACTCCCTTCTCAGCCAGTCCATTTATCCTGCAAAGATTATTGAATTTCTCTGGACTTTACTAGGTTTTAGAAGTAAAAAGAAATAAACTGATACACAGGCACTTCCTGCAGGAAGTGGAAAAAGTTCACTGGACTGTATGTTAGAACTATTTCAGAAAAAAAAGGTTTTATAAAAAGTTTTCTTTTTCAAAAATTTTGTGTACTTTTGAGAAGGATGAGAAACGTATTCATTTTTTTTCTTTTCAGTTACGATTGCACAATATAGATATTTGAACTTAGAATCCATTTGAATTTATAACTGGCACGAGATTACTTAATAAGAAGCAAGTTGAGTTATTTTCTAGGTCAAAAGCTAAAAATTACCTTTAGTAAAAATATATGCTTTTATCTAGCCCCCTAGAGCGCAGCTTTGCAAAAAATGCCACTGATGGTTCCTGGAGAACACTGTAGAGATATCTCTTTTGTTCATAAGATTCTTTTAACAGTCACTATGTGAGGTTCAATTATTTAAAAGGTATTTATTGAAGCTTATTTTATGAAGAGTCCTGTGTTAAGATCTTTTGAAAGATCACAAAGTAGAATAATGGAAATTACAATTTAGTTGCAGGTAATCTAACCATTTCTTAAAGTTACAATGAGTGACAATGTCAGCTGTTATTGGTTGAAAATATATAGGAATACATTTTTTGCTATCAAGAAATTCTATAGCAATTCCTCATTTAAAGTTTTAGGAAAAGAATAAAAGCCATGAACACTACAAGTTAACATATTAAAATAATTTTACTTCTTGTTCTGAATTAGTTGATTTTTAAACACTCATTGTTCTCCTTGTTAAAAACTTAATCAATCTGAACATTTATGGATGAATTTATATTGTAGAGCATCTGGTGATGAAATGTAAAAATAAAATCTTAATTACCTCCCCCACTAGTTCTGCTATGTTAATTCAAGACAACACACTCAAGTATTTAGACAGATGGTGGCGGCAGCCATATTAACCTCTGATTTCTCTACAGGGAAGCAAGAGAAAGCAGAGCTCTTAGGATGTGTGCTTGTCTGCCTAGTTTCACACTTTGAAATCCTCGACAAATGCTGATTTATTCACAGCCAAATGTTTTCCTATCTGATTAGGCAGCTTTCTACTTCAGTAAGCATGTAATATGGAGGTAGCTGAATTTCCACACTGAGGAGTGAAAAAACAATATTTATAGTTTGGAAATAAAACAATCTGGAAGAATCAGGACTGTTGAGATCATAAAGAGCTTCATAGGGAGTAAATTTCTGATGAATCTATACCATAGGGTTAAAGAGTTAAAAGCTTAGTTTTAAGAAGAATGAGACTAGGCTATGTTTATACAATAAACAGCAGTTTTAAAGGACTGCTTTTATAATAAATTACCTTGAAGGCTGATTCTTGTCACTTGTGATTGTATTATTCCTCAAACAAGAAGACAAGAGCTAGACGAGTTAGCATTTCATTTGAATTTGTCTCAGCTTACATTTTAAATCACACTTTTGACTTTTCCTTGGAAAAATGCATGCAAGTAGCTACTGAATGTGTTCCTCCAAAAAGAGGTGGATTCCAAGTGACATTCTTTTTTTAACACCAATTAAATTGACAGAAGGGAAATAGGAAATGTTCATAAGCATAAACATATAAAACTTCATTCTAGTGTAACACAAATTTTATATTTATCAGTTTGGGTACTCAGGGAGAAAAAAACCACATTATTATCATTAGTAGTAACATTATGTTAAAAAAAAAGGTAGCTAATAAACTGAGGGGTTAAGCAGTCCTTGTTTAAATATCCAGTTCAGGCAGTTTTATAGTACATGCTCCAAATACATAACTCATTCTAAAACTCACTGCATTTTGATTGCTATTATAGTAATATTTCCAATTTCAGATGTGGCTTCTACATTCATTAATCAACAAACATTAATGTATTACTGTGTACCTGGAATTACTAAGCATTAGATACTTCCATCCATAAAACATATAAATCTGCATTACAGAGTTTACAATCTCATATGACAGATCTCCTAATCATTACCCTTTATAAATTTTGGTGTATTAAAAAATATTTGCAAGTACTAATCTTTTAAAGTCAAATAGAGAATGGATTTTCAGTAAGAAGATTAGAAGCTACAAGTATCTGTCTCAAGTTCATTGGCCCTGTTTTCAAATCAATTGTCTTAGTCTGTTCGGGATGCTGTAACTAAATACAATATACTGGATGGCTTAAAAAACAAACATTTTCTTCTCACAGTGATGGAGGCTAGTAGGTCCAAGATCAAGGTGCCAGAAGATTCAGTGTTTGATAAGAGCTACCTTCTTACTGTATCCTCTCTCTCATGTCTCTTCTTACAAGGTCAGGAATCCCAACATGAGGATTCCGCTCTCATGACCTGATTACTCCTAAAAGCCTCATTTTCAAATATCATTACATTCAGGATTACGGCTACAACACAGGAATTTGAAGGAAGACAATTCAATCCTCTCTGATCTAAGTCTTTGCTATGAAAACTTGTTTCTCCTGCTCCTCTCCAATACACACATATATTGTTAAAAGTCTAGTTAACAAGATCAATTCATTCATTAATTAAAAAGATATTTGTTGATGGCCATCCAAGTTCAAGACAAGGGGAAAACAAAGATGAATAAAACATAGTCTTCGTCTTCAAAAAGTTTACTGTCAGCTCCCATATTCATGATGCTCAAGTTTCCTAATATCAATGTTGCAGATTCCCACCCTCAGTCAGAGGAGATTTATTTATATTCTATGGTTCTTAGAAGGGGTCTATCATTCTATATCTTGAGTAAGCACCCAGATAATTCTGATACATGCATGTGTCCCATCCAACTCTGCCTTTATGTACCAATTCTAATATGTAGTCTTATGACTTTTATCGTAATAACTACCATAATAACTAGTATTATTTTCCTGACTATACATTTAACATATGTTATTTCATTAAGCGTCACCACACTCTCATGGGGTGGGCATGATTACCTTCACTTAAAGATTAGAAAGCAAGGTCAGAGAATTTAAATAACTTTACTAAATATTCACACCCATCCTTCAGCAAGCATTTCTTGAGATTCCATTATGCAGGAACCCTTTTAGGTTCTGCAAACATTGTAGTGTACAAACCTCTAACAGAGGACAGATTTCTTTTTGATTATACAACCTATACTCTTAGACATTATGTCTTATTACTCTCTTGTTCTTAAAATATTCTTCTTTTCAATTCTGTTAGGAGACTCCCAACTTATTCCTTGTGACAGAAAGCCTCAAATTCCAGTTCTTTCACAATGGACATTTTAAAATAGGGATCTATGAATTTTTAGATAGTTCACTAATGAGCTTCAGGAAACTCAATAAAATAATTTTCTAATGTGAAGTTTTTCCCTTTAGGAAAGAATCACTAGACCCTAACAGATTCTTGAAGAAGGACATGATCCTCAAAATGATAGTAACAAGCGATGCCAATTCAGGTCATCAGACTAGAGTAGTCTCATTGTCTGGCACAGAGTAGGCACTCAAGAGCTATTTTTTAATATATGAATTTCAAAGAGATTTGCATATCTAATACATTTGGGAAAACACTACAAAATTATACATAAATAAGTTGAGGGTGAATTATCTTAAAAGGTAACTACAGAATAGAAAAAAAGATCACTTCTACAGGGAACATGTATAGGACTTGAAGACAGGCTATAAAGGAGTTCAAAGAGTTAAAGGTGACATCAAGGTTTGATCATGATGTTGACTTGAAGTAGCAATGGGAGTAAAGAAGAAGAGCAACTGACTTGAGTCATAATGAAATACATTTTAAATATGGTAACTCTGGGGAGTGTTAAGTACTCCTGTGAATATGTTAAGTGAGACATTGGAGACACTGACCTTAAATCCATAAGAGAGTTAGCATTAGAGCTACAGACTATGTAATTAAATTACTTAGAGACAATATGAAAATGGTGAAGTAAATTAAATTCTAACGAAGGAAGAGTATTAAGAAGAGAAAACTGGAACCTGAAATTCAGGGAGCAATAAAAGGGACTACGGGAGTAAACAGACAAAAGTGCTATGAAATGTCTCAGCTTATTTCCAGGACAGAAGGCTTATTAGGTACTACTGAAATAAGCACCTGATAGACAAGAAGCATGAAATTTGATTTTTGTTAAAATAAGTATTTTAAACAAATAAGTATTTGTTTTAAAATATAACTACTTCTTCCTCAAAATTCCTTAAAATTCTAAAAGATATATGATCATAACCCTTAAAAATTTATATTATATTAGGAGACATACAGCATAGCTATTTTCCAGATGTAAGCACAAATAAGTATATGCATAACAAATTTATTTACTTATTATCAACAAGAGTTATAAGTGTTTATATAACACTGCTATATGTATTTATTAAAGTTTATATGTATATGATATATGTACTTATATACACAAATATATGTCCATATAATAGATGAGCACATTTTGCTTTTTCTTACCAGGAACTCCGAATAATGGGAGAAACAGAGTTTAGCAACAAAAACAATATAGATGTGTAAGAAGTAAAGTTTAGCATTATTAACTGGATGCTTTCCATAAGCAGGAACCAATGTGTTATAGTATTCATGTCCCCCAACAGAGCTTACTCTCATTCATTAACTGCCAATGTGGAAACGGAAATAAACACAGCAAGTAATGTAAAGAAAAGTGCACTTGTAGAGTTAAGTATGAGGTGAAAAAAAGACATTCTGAAGGAAGTAGTAATCCAGTTGCATCATGAAGAATGTTTGGAAAAGGTCATCAACAAAGAGAGCATGTATATATACAGAAAATGAGTAAGTGTTTGGTGTGCTTGAAAGCAAAATGCAGTGTGGTTTAGGGGGAGCATCTGACTAATGGGATGAGAATAGAGAGGTAAGCAAGGGTCATTTTCTAAGAACCCTGAAATCCATTCATGAATTTAAGGTATTTGATTTTGTCTTGGAGGCAGCCGAAAGCCATTCAAAACTTCCTAGTGTGGATATTTGTTCTTATGTTGGCAGTGCCTGATATAATTGGGCTTCTAAAATCATCACCGGGTTGTTGTATCCAAATATTTGGAAGACAAAAGAGTCTGTAGGAAAAGCAAAGAATAAAACTCTATCAGAACCATCTTTGTACTGGATTGAAGGAGCATAAGCTAAGGTGAGGTAATAGAATGGAAAGATTAAAAGAGATCAAAGAGCTGTTTAGGAGGAAAACGAGTGTATAATACTTTAAAAGAGTGAAAGGATGAGCTATTAACAATTATACCAGGGAAATAGACATATATTGGCGTTGTTCCAAGTAATCTAGGTCATCTCTAAGAAATGTAAAATCAGTGATACCAGATTTCAGAGGAGGAAAGGAGAAAATAGTTTACCAGGTTTTGAATTACATATCTACTACTAATTAGCTACAACATTAGGCAAGTTATTTAATCTCTACATATTTCAATTTCATCTCTTTGAATGGGGAAATAGGATTGTATGATGATTAAATAAGCAAATCTTATTTTTAAACATTTTTTTATTTATTTGAGAGAGAGAGCGTGCACAAGCAGAGGGGAGAGGCAGGCGGAGAGGGAGAAGCAGGGTCCCAGCCGAGCAGGGAGCCCCACGTGGGGCTCCATCCCAGGACCCTGAGATCATGACCTGAGCCAAAAGCAGACACTTAACCAACTAAGCCACCCAGGCACCCCTAAATAAGCAAATCTTATGAAATACTTAGCAGTGACTGACACTGTAGTGTCAGTGGTCTGAGCTACATAGGTACTCACTCTTAATAGAAGAGACACTTTATGAAGAACAAATTTGAGTTGGGCCTTAAAGAACATATAGAACAGCAAAATGTAGAAAATATGAAAGAAGATAAACTAATTATTATATAGCAGATGTATTTGGGAAATGAAAAATAGTCAACTTTGACTGAATTGCACAGAATGTAAAGTAATAGGATATACACAGGAAATCTATTTGAAATCTATGAGAAACATAAAATTAAAGCAATTAAGATTTTGCTCATCAAGCAACTGAACATCACCAAAGGACTTTCACTAGGACCAACCTCTGAAGATAGATTAAATTTTAAGAGGGACAAGTAGATGTGTATAAAAGTCACACAGTAATTTGGCCCAGGCACGATTGCAAAAAAGTTCTGTCTTAACTAACCAATAGCTTTGATCTTCTTTCACTGGGCCATATGGGTTATTTATGAACCCTGTTACCTCCCATCATGGTGAGGCATAACCTCACTGAGATATAACCAAATATATTGTTTGAAGAGGAAGGGTGATAAGTAGGCAATGGCCAAAACATAAGCTCTGAAGCCAATTGTGTTACCTTATATAAACTGCAGAATCTCAATATTCTTAGCTTTAAAAAGGATAGTGATTGCTCACAAAGTTGGTGAATATAAAAGTTCCAGTTTCCTGAAATTGTCTATTAAATTTCTGGGATAGCTTCCTGCTGCATGTACTTCTACATGTAGCCTTAAAATAAAGCCTCGTTAACTGACGTTATTTGAACTTATATTCATTCTTTACAAACTATAAAAGTTTAATTGACCTTTAGTGATTCAAATTACTTTACAGGAATTAAATGAAAATTTTTTTGGTTAGCATATACTGGATGTTTAATATATGGTGGCTATTATAACATTAAGATCAGAAATGGATGAGAACAAGGAATCTAGAGCCTGACTACTTGGTACAAAGCCCAGCTTTGACACTTACCAGTCCTATGATGCAGGACAAGTTACTTAGTATACTTAACTTGAGGAAATAGTATTATCTATTCTATAGACTTGTTATGAAGATTTAATGAGACAGTATTTGTTAAAACACTTAAAATACTTCCTGAAAAAGTGAGTTCTGGAGAAGTAAATGACATACAAAATGAAATAAATAAGAGACAAATAAACAGAAATGTCATCTCTTTGGGTTTTTCCTTGGGACATATCAGACCAATGACAAATATCAGTAACTGAGAATCTGTGGCTTGGGATGACTGTAACTGTTTAGTCTTCTAAAGTTCAGTCATTTTTAAATATCTTTTGAGCTACTTTTCCTTCATCCAGAATATTGTCTCATTGTTCCAGTCTTTAATTTTTTTTGTCCCTGGTATTACATGCAAGACTATGAATGACATAGGCACTCAATGGATGTCTGTGGGATATAATAATTAAAATATTTAAAAAGATATTTTGAGGGGCACCTGGATGGCTCAGTCATTAAGTGTCTGCATTCGGCTCAGGGCATGATCCCAGGGTCCTGGGATCCAGGCCCGCATCAGGCTCCCTGCTCAGTGGGAACCCTGCTTCTCCCTCTCCCTCTCCCACTCCCCCTGCTTGTGTTCCCTCTCTCGCTGCCTCTCTGTCAAATAAATAAATAAAATCTTAAAAAAAAAAGATATATTGAATTTCGCAAATTTCATAATTTTCTACATTGATTAGTTCCTGGATTAGAAAAAAAAGATTATGACAAAAAACCCTGAACAATGCATTTCATGATCAGAATCGCAAACTCATAAAGATACACATTTTTCTAAAGTAAATTTGTGCATTATTTTCTTAAGTCTAAAATCCAAGTACATTTGTTCATATTAATAATTCATACTTTTAATATGTTTTTTAAAAAGCACTTGAGATGAATAACACGTGTTATAATATTCATATTTTAGTTTTAATAATTATAGTATGTGAAATATTCAATAATTATCTCCTCAAGTGTCATCTTTATGCAAAATAAATATTAATTTGTTAATGAAAAAGCTTTGTCAACTAGCTTAATAATTCTAACACATTTCCCATGTACACAAATATTAAAATAACAGCTACAGAAATCTGAGATAAACTAAACGTGTTTATCTGCAATCACGACTTAAAATTCATGCTACAAATACTATATATTTTATATATAATGATTTAATGAAATAATAGGATGAAACAGATAAACATACTTAAAACTACATTTTTACACAAGACTGGGTCTTGGTAGAGTCCACAAGACTTTGAAAAACAGATAAATACTGCTAGACTTCCATGAAAATCATAATGTTGGCTACAAAAGGGCCATAAGCAAACCACTCTATTAGTTGTATGAAGAAATGAGATGCTGCTACCACTCTATCGTTTTTGCCATATAAAGTTACGTTTTCCTATTCTTTTCTGTATCTCCTCGCTTCTGTAAACTTCCATTTCTTATTGTCTCTTCAGTTCCGTAGCTTCATAATTCCACTACGCATCTCTTACGCTTTCTAATTTTGCTCATTGCATTCCTGAAGTTCTATATTCTAATTTCTATTGATGCTTACTCTACAGGTGTGTCATATATATATCCCCAGAGAAAAGACCTGATTGGAACAGTTGTATGAGCATAGTATTGCAGATGAGAAGAATTTGTTTTCCTCATACCTTGCCAACTAGAGCTCTGACGGTAGTGTTTGTGCTTGGCGGATATAGTTGGCTCTGTAGGATTCTAATCGAAGGGCGGCCCTAAGGCATGTCCTCATTCCAAGAAGGGGGTGGGAGTGGGAAGAGCTGAAAGTGGAACTGCCAGTCTCACTGAGCTAGGATCAGAAATCAAAATCTGAGACTGCAGGAGTGAGTGGAAACTGAAAGGTTTCTTTCCTATAAAGGACCCACGGAGGGAGAAGCCACAATATCCTCAAATGAGTCTCCTGACTCTTGAAATAAGAGTCTTGGCTGACTCTTAAACATTCATACAAATACTCATGCATAGGGAGAGGCACTAAGGAACTTGCTGAAAAACTAGGTAGGTAAAGCTAGAAAATTGCTGACAAAGATCTCAACCGCAGCCTGGTACTCCTAAGAGAAAAAGTAGAATGCAAATCCCACTAAGTTAAAGTGGCTTTGTAAATACTACAGGCATTTCATTAAAAAACAAAGAAGATATGGGACACCTGGATGGCTCAGTCAGTTAAGCATCTGACTTTGGCTTAGGTGCAGACATCGGGATCCTGGCATTGAGCCCCCCCCCCTACAATCCAGCCCTGGTGGCGGTGAACCCCACCTTGAGCCCTGCCTCAGGCTCTGTGCTCAGCAGGGAGTCTGCTTCTCCCTCTTTCTCTTTCTCCCTCTGCCCCTCCCTCTGCTTGTGCTCTCTTTGTTTCTCTCTCAAAATTTAAGCAAAATCTTAAAAAAAAAAAGTATAGTTCTTCCCTAAGATTAAAGGCAACCAATTAAAGACCACCAAGGATAATGAATATGCCCCAGGACTAAAGACCATACTAAAAGTCCCAGGTCCTATCAAAGCCTCCAAAAATGCAGGATAATTAGCTAATTATTTCACTGCCTCCTACAATAAAAATAAGAAAAGGCCAGAGGAATATAACAGAATCTAAAATCCCTACAACAAATGTGTCATGGAGATTGGCATATAACAATAATAATAATAATAACAATAATAATAATAATGATTTACTAGACACATAGAGAAGTAAAATGTGATCCATACCAAGAAAAATGAGTCAATTGAAGTAGACTTGTACATGACTCAGATGTTGGAATTAGCAGATGAGAATTTTAAAATGATTCTTAAGATTGAGACTTAAAGGAAAAGACAGTCATAATGAGTGACAATTTCAGCAGAAAAGCAAAAACTATTTATAAATAAAAATGGAAATTTGAAAATTTAAGGCACAATATCTGATGTGAGAAATCCACTGAATGGGCTTAAAAGTACGTTAGAGAGAGCAGGTGAAAAGGTAATTAAACCTGAAGACAAATTAATAGAAATTAACCAATCTAAATAAGGAAGTGAAATTTAAAAAACAGACAGCATTACTGTGATATGAATCAATATCAAAGAGTCTAATAAACAGGTATTTTGAGTCCAAAGAGAGGAGAGAGAGACAAAGGCGTAGATACAGTATTTAAGGAAAAATGGCCAGGTTTGTTTGTTTCAAAATTTGACCTAAAATATACTATCTGTGAACTATAAGCAATGAGGAGAAAGAAAGAGAGAGAGAGAGAGAGAGAGAAATATATGGCATAAATAAAGGAAAGAAAGAAAGAAAACTGTCTATTCAAAACTACACAATTGTCCATAAGGAAGTCCTGGAGAATTTTTAAACAAATTATTGTATCAACTGTACAAACAAGTCTTCATATTAAGCTATAATATCAATAAAGTGAGGGATTGTTATAAGAGGAAACAAATCAATGGAAGAGAAAAAAGTCTGAAATTAGAGCCGACCACATATGGTCAATTTCTTTTCAACGAAGGACTCAGGTAATGTAATGGCTGAAAGAAAGTTTCTACTTTTAAATGGTGCAATATTAAGTGGGTATTCATAAAAATGATAATCAAAGAGTTCTTAGAGAAAATACAAAAAACAAACAAAAAACCCCCACCTAAACTAACCATCAGAAAAAGATAAATTAAACTTCAAAATTCAATATTTTTTTCAAAAGTAATAAAAAAGAAAATGAAAAAGCATTCTACAGGATGGGGAAATATAATTGAAATACATATATCTGACAGTGATTTATATCCAGAATCTATAAAGAATTCCAAGTCACTTAGGCAAACAACTCAACAAAAAATAGATAAAAGCTTGAACAGGCAGTTTATCAAAGCAAATGCATCAATGCCCAATAAGTACATGGAATGCTGCACAACATCATCAATTATTAGGGAAATATTACCACAAAGAGAGAGCTCCTTGCCCACATTAGGATGGGTAAAATTAATGTTAATATCTCATTCTAATCCTTCTCCCTAGTCATCTCAAACATCTCTCCCCTGGGAAAAGAGTTGGCTACCTATCTGTACTTCTAGAAACATTTTGTGCATCCGTGAACATTTAAAACATAGGTTGTTTCCCTTTTCTTAATATAAACATTAGCATACACTATACACTGTTATTTTTTTAGATATCTGTCCACATTAGCACATAAAAAGATTGCTCATTTTGTTTGTAATTGCATCATATTACATTTAGGGGATTCGGTTCAGCACTATAAAATCCTTGAATCATATGGGTTCAAATCTTCAATACCAAAGAATTATTTCTCTTTTATATTTCTTTGCACAAGCGTCGACTGATATGTACGTGAACAATGACAGCAAATCAAAGGTAATAGATAATGATAAGGTACTAGATGTCACTATTACTACTGTACTGTGTGAATCAACTAATACCCAAATATCATCTAAAATCTCAAAAAAATGACAACATTCCACAGCTCTTAACTTTAAAACATGTATTAAATAATAAGTTTTTCTACTTGCTTTTAGTAAACTCAGAAGAAAAGGGCATCACTATATGCTGCAGACACTTTGGATGAATGAACAATAAACAAGAACAGAGGCAAAAATTAAACAACAGAGTACAGTTTATAGTAGAAGGTTTTTGTAACTTTCAGAAAAGAGAAAGGGAATGGACACTGCTGTGTCTTCATCAAAGTAATCCAAAAGTAAACAGAAAATTTCATTATATACTCTTTAGTTTTCAAAAGTATGTTGTTACTGTTTTGCTTTGTTGTGTTTTTTTACTTTTTCTTATCCTAACCTGACTGACGTGAATGAACCCATCTTCATGATGAGAAAATCAGTACCTCCTTAAGGCCAAATCCCCCCCAGAGTGAAAACTGATTTCACGGATGTCAGTAGCCATGAAACAACTGAAAGAATCAAACCTCCATTCAGGACTGTTCAGGGCTCTTTGGCCACCATTTGCATGTGTACCATGGCTGACGTAGTGTTTCTGTGAAAGGAGTATGGTTTCTTGTACTAAACTTTGAAAAACTACGGCAATAATAAACCTATTTTTAAAGTTAAGTCCTCTCCCCACTCCAGTTCTCAATTTCACTTGCTCCTCTCTCCAGAAACAGCCGCTATTACAAATCCCTTGGTTCCACTTCCTGTATGATTCTGTTAAACAAGTGTCTATGCTATCTATAATAATAAATGCAATCAAATGCACCCCTGTAAAAAAAAATCTTATAAATGTATTCACACCTAGTAATAGAATTTAAAATTTCGAAAGCCAAACCTCAATTGCAGAAAGTGTGTTCTTGCTTCCTGTGCAGCTCAACTGTAGTAATTATACATGATACAGTAGTTTCAAAAATATGAAGTACAACACAAGTGAAGGTTGTAATGCATTGCTTTTGAGTTTGGAAATAAAGCCACCTGGAGGTCCTGAGCTTAAAAGAAATGTCTCACCACTGGCTTTCCCCCACTTCCCCTTTATATACTGCAATGAAACTCAAGCTCATAGACCTCTCAGAGGGGCACAGGAAAAGGCGGAAGTTACTTAGGCACCATTGTTCTGTGTCCAAACTAATACCTGACCCAACACGTGGTTTGACCTGTAGCAGAGCTGCTATAAAAATGTAATTCTCCTTTAACCCCTCCATGTAAATCATCAGAAAGCTTTCCTCTACTGATTTAAACAAATTTGGTCTTTGACCTCTACAGTCAGAATTGGCCTCAACAACTCTTTCAGATGGTTGTCCTATTGACTGCTTGATGTATGTCAACTGCCATAAAATGCAATGCTGTTTCACCACAGGTCTTCAAATAATGCCACATATGTCCAAAGTCATAGAAACAGTCTCTTTATTCCAAGTAGAGCAGTAGCATGAAATACTGCAGATTAATGAAATAATGCACTTTGTTGTATCAAGCTTTGGTATCGAATACAGCTGTGATTTGCGGTATTGTTCAACCAGCTGCAACACCTGTCAACGTGTTTCCTACGGAACTTCAAAAGGCTTCCAACAAATGCCAAATGTTTTGAGAGGTTCTTATGTGTATAAGTAAAAATTTTTCTGGGTCTGTGATTTTTGGTATTTAACAACCAGAAAAGTACAATAGTTCATAAAACAATCAGTTGCTTAATGATCTATCTGCAAACATTCAAATCTGACAATTTGAGATACCACAGAAAACCCAAGATATTATATTTGCTCACTTTTCTGGGGAAAAAAACCTAAACAAATTGAACACTCTCTAAATAAAACCTAAACTCTAAAATTGAAGCAAGATTTCCAATCAAACGATATTTTCACAATCTCTTTAAGCATTGAACTTTTTTCAAGGAGTTCCCACTGATTGATATATTTATGTATGTATAAATATGTACATTAAAATGTATCAGTATTGACACATAAATATTGTTTATTATTATATAGTAAATTATGGTATAAAATAATTATTTAAATAACATTTATACTAAATAAATAAAATTACATATATTTATAAATATATAAAAATTTATATATATAAATTTATAATCTTTAATTTGAAATGAATTTCAACAACTCTTAGTAAACAATGTTTAATAAACTGTAATACAGGAAGATATTGTATTGAATATAGTATTAGAATGTTTTGGTACTTAATAGTTCAAAAAACTGTTTTATTTAATTGAGACCAACTGGCCTCATTGCTTCTTATAAACTTTGCAATATATATTCAATAAAAAGGAATAAAAATGAACAGATGTTTCTCCTTAAAGAAGGCAGACAAAGATTTTTCTTACACAATAAATCAGCTGCTAGTGGATTTCCAGGACATTGCTTCAGGCTAGCTATTTAGGTATAAAACTTAGGAAAAAAAAAAAAAGTTACCTCTGTGTGGATCCAAAACTGGTAGAGAAGATTGAACTGAAGATGAACAGCATATACTGAAGGTGGTATGAAGAGGGCCAGGGGAGAGTAGAATATCTGAAAAATTAAAAATTTTAAAATTTACACATATTAATTCTCAACATAAAATACACTTTTACTAATGGTTCAACATTGTGAGTATAAACTTCATGAACACACCTTATTCTTTAGCAAATACACCTTATTCTGTATATTTTATTGCCACATTTGACTTTGCAACATTAATTTTCCACATGGTGATAAAATTACAGACATGTTGGGGCTAAGTCAACCAGACTTTTAGTCCACATTTAATATTGTCTAATTAAAATAGCATACGTGGTGTGTTATTTCCTTAATCTTGAAAAGGTTAGATGTGTTTTCTGGAAGTAAAGAGGTTTTTCTTATACACACAAATACTTTAAATTAAAAAAAAAAAGAAAAGAAAAAAAGAAAAGAGCATGTGCCTTTATACCTTGATAGCTCCCCAAAACTGTATTATGACCTGGCATGCTTAGTGATAAAATGAAATTATAATTTAAAAAAGTAACTTCGTATAAGAATATAACAAGAGGATAGAATACATTTTCTCTTTTAAATATGCTTTTATGTGGTAGAGCACGATATGTCCTAATTTCTCAAAGTTAGTAAGGAAGAAGCTATGCTACAATGCCATAGTGGAAACAAATTTTAAAGGTCTGTATTTCCTAACAGACGGAAATGCCTCTGCCTTGGAAAAACAACTTATGCTTAAACCACAGAACCAGTTAGAATCAACTAATAAGCACAATCTGCTGTGCTTTCCTAATGACTTTGATCTTCAAGAGTGATTTCATGTTGTAAGAAAACATTTCATTAAATGAAACACTAAACAAACAAATAAGAATAAAAGGAATCTTTCCTCCATTTTACACTTTGGATTTTATAGAGTTAATATTTCCAAAGGACTAGCTCTTTTAAAAACATTTCTCCTGAATATTAAATTTTGTTTCTAAATTACTGTTAAAGCTTTTGTTCTCAGGTCAATATCATTTCAAGTATGTTTAGTTGTGATGATGCATTTGAAATTGGACATTTACATTTACTCTTCTAGTTTTTGTTTTGAACCTTAAGTCATGAAAAATCTCAACTGTCATCACAAGCGGGATCACTTTTATTATTAATAAATGAATATTTATATATTCAGCAATGATTGGATTAGTGAGCAACAAAAGAATACTGGGCTCTTTTTCAAAACATCCGTTTTAAGTCTTGGTCTACTACAGAATCTCTCCATGATGTTCACAAAGTTCTTAAACTTCTCTAGGCTTTAGTTTTCTCAAACGAGTGGTGAAGGAGAAAACCATTTGAAACTTAGCCATCCTTCTGGTTCCAAAAGATCTGTGATACTATTTTGAATTTTTTAAAAGATTTATTTATTTATTTTAGAGAAAGAGAGCAAGGTGGGGGGGGAGAACAGAGAGAGAAGCAGACTCCTCACTGAGAGTGGAGCCTAAGCCAGGCTAGATCTCATCACCCTGAAATCATGACCTGAGTCGAAATCAAGAGTCTGCTGTTTACCTGACTGAGCCATCCAGGTGCCCCTATGTTGATTTTTAAAAATATATTCAAATAGCTCTCTTACAACAGGTTAATAAAAAATTATTTGAAACATACATATAGCCTATGATAAAAACATTTTAAGTTAAGGAGTATTTTGGAATCTTTGAGATGTGAATTAAAATGTAAAATGACTTATCTTGGATGTGTAATAAGTTTTATTTGGAAAGAGAGTGCATACCAGATGAACATTTATATTTCATTACAATTCCTCAAAGTGTGGAAAATAGTCCTTTCAAATAACAGCTGTTATGGAAAAGGGGGCTCTATGCTCAACTAAGTTGTGAAGTAGTAACTTTACCAAGTGAAATTTTGTCTCAGAACTTCTCAGAGCCTTTACTATGCTAATGTGAATCACAAGGGTATTAGCCTATTGAATACTTTCTTAATGAGTTTCCCATAGGATTAGATTTCCTAAAAAGGGTCTGATAAACCTATGTCTCAAATCTTACAAATCAGTAAATATAATTAGCAGAAAACTGGAAAAAATTAGCTCAGCATGAATTTCAAAAAAGGAAACTTATAGTAAGAAATAAAGATATAGGTCGGGGAATAGGTCACATGACCTACGTGAAAGTTAAATTCTTGTGATTAATATAGTACTATAAAAGATCTAATGATACAACCAAGTTTCTAATTTCTAAAATGGAAAGCAGCTTAGTAAATGTTCAGTTCTGAAAATCCTTACTCATCTTCTATACCTCACATCTTCACATTTCCAAATTCTCTGTAGTTTTTAAAAACAATATAAGTGTCAGTTCTATCATGAAGCCAGAAATGGTACTACTTTGGGAGAAGAATTTCTCCTTCTGCAAAGTTAAACTCTCAGTACCTGGGTCGGGGGCATTATACTGCTTACCAAATATATCCATTTCTGCCATGCATTCAACTCATGTCATTCTGATTCCAAGGCTCTTTAGCTTCAAATTTGACTGTCTACTCTAGGTTTTTGTTACCTTTTAATAGAAGTCATACATAACTGGTTCACAAAGGAGAAAAATAACCCAGACCTGTATGTGTTAAAAGAGAATGAGGATAGGTCTAGAGGTGACCTTAGGCTAATGGGTAGAGTATGAGTGGGTTTTATTCTGCTCATCAAGCGAATGGAGCAGCCAGGGGTTGTGTACAGGTGATCATCAAGCAGGACATTAAGCGAACTTTAAGTATCTCAACCTTCTTGAAAGTGTTGGAGAGTGTGCCAAGAGATTGGTGTGGACTATGGCATTCACAGACAGATCTGAGGGAGACTGTGAACCCCTTCGACATCACTACAACAAAGTATGAGCTTTTGTGCAAGGAGGCATATGCAATTTTCTGAAGAAACCATCTATAGCTTTCATCAGAGAGTCTCTGGTGAGTCTATGACTCATCACAGCCAAACAAAAACAAAAACAAAAGGTAATTTAGACTTTGGTCAAAACCAGGAGGGGAGCCTTTTAATGCCATTTTAAGGGGACTAGATTTATCCCAGGCTGTGAGAGAGCAGTTAACATTTTTTTAAAGCTTGTGAGAAATGTAAAAATAGGTATGAAGTCTATTTCACTAGCCCAGAAAAAATCACACACATTTAAGCACAGCAGTAGCCATGGGAATAAAGGGACAGAATACATGCAAGGGATGGATCTAAGGCTTTGGTAACTACCTAAACATAGGACATGACAGGGACAGAGGAGGATCAGAAGACACCCAGATCTGTAGGCTTGTATGTTGGGTGATACTGTTTACCAAGACAGCAGACAGAAGAGGTTTATAAGGTTCAACCTAGGGAATGCTGTGTTGGAGTCCTCCAGGTACAACCCAAGGAAGCTGTGAGTAAGCAAGTATGTTGTGCAAATATCAACTGAATTGAAAAATGACCCAGATTTGTAGGTTTGGATGAGTGGAGCAGTAGGCCTGAAATCCAGACCTCACTAAGTTTAAGAATCACTCAAAAGAGGTGGTGACATAGAGGTAGGGATTACTCACTTCTCTTTCTGTAAGAATAAGGAAGGAGAGAGTTGGGGGTTTTCCTTCAATAGAACATATAGATGGGGGAGAAGATTTCATGTTTGTTTTTTTTTTAAAGTGAGAGATACGAATATATTTTTGATGTATTCAGAAAGAGCCAGTTCAGAGGAAGAGGGGCAGATGTCAAGAGTAGCTGGTCATACAAAGTCCAAGACAGGAAATAAGACAGGAACAATGTCACCAATTTAAGGATAAGACCTTCGGAAAAGAGGTAAACATTTTCTGTAAAACTAGAGACAAGAAAGTGTGTGCACTTGTGATTTCACAAATCTTAATGATTTGTAAAGAAAGTAGAGAGAGGGAAAACCAGAAAAACTTGCATTCTCTGTGAAGTTTTAGATATGTTCATTGGCTGAAAGCAAGGAGCATGAGTGGAGAAGAGCCCCTGAGGAGACTGCAGAATTCTGGAATGTCTTCTCCCAGGTAGGGAGGACGGCTTGGTGAGCAGCACCGACCCCTCAGCTCCATCTACAAGCCATACATGGAGGGGTACCAAGCTGCCAGCTGGTGCTACAGGGAATCTGTGGAGCTCAGCAAGCTGGGTATGGGAACGAAGTAGGTGGGTGACCGGATTCAAGCACAGCTTGGGGATTTCAGGGTAGATGCAACAGAAAGAAGTGGACTGTTTTCCAGAGTCAAAGAAATTATGCACTTCAGGTTGGATGAAGTAGGAAAAAAAGCTGTGAGCCATGACAAACTGGGAGGAAAAGCAGGGGTCGAGCGAGGAGAGCTGTCCACAAGTAAGCTACAAAGCAAACAGGTTCAAGTTAGGTGTCTAATTACTTTGAATGAAATGGGAAAATAAAACTGAGCTCCAGGATTCATATCTATCTTATTTTAACAAAGTAGTTAAACTTTACTAATATCTGTACTTCTAAGATTTTTTTAATTTTATAAATTTTATAAATTTTATTTTTATAATGCTACTTTAGAGAAAAACAATTCCTTCATAACTGAGGAACTAAAGATTGAATAATCAAGTATACTGTCCCACATCCTTAAAATCTACATAATCTATCATGACACAGAACCAAATCTTGTGACTGCAGACAGAGTGCACTGATCTCTATCTTTAAAACACAACTACTTAAATTGTATGTTCGGAATAAGTGCTTGTGTTTCTACTAAGGAAGTCCTTATTTTAACTAATCTAGGCCCATCTTTCTGTTCCCATTTCTATGCTTTTATCCATTTTCCCCTTTGCCCATTCCACCTTATTATACATCCTATATTCTAGCCATACTCAAACTTCATGTGTTGAATTGTGTTTCCCCAGAAGATATGTGAGGCCTTATTCCCCAGTACCTCAGAATGTGACCTTATTTGGAAATAGATTTTTTATGGAGGTAATCAAAGTAAAATGAGTCAATTAGGGTGGGCTCTAATCCAAAATGACAGTTTACGTATAAATGGGGGAAATTGGGATACAGAGGCAAACAGGCACACAGGAAGAATGACATGTGAAGATGAAGGCAGAAATTGGTGCGATGCATCTACAAGCCAAGGATCACCAAAAATAGCCAGCAAACCACCAGAAGTTAGAAGAGAGGCATGGAACAGATACTTCCTCACAGCCTTCAGAAGGAACCAACACTGCCAATACCTTGATATCAGATTTCTAGCCTCTAGAACTATGAGGCAATAAATTTCTAAGACCCAGTCTTTGGTACTTTGTTATGGCAGCTCTGGGAAACTAATACACATACCATACACTTAACTTGCAATTTCCCAAGTTTATTATACTTTTTTTTTCCAGAATTTTTTGTTTTCAAAGACATGCTCCTTCTACATAATATTCCATTTACAACCTCATTTTTGGCAAAATTGTATTCTTCTTACAGATTGGGCTCAGGCATTTCTTCTGTGATGTTCCCCTGCACCCACTATGGGTGCCCAAAGCAGACACTTCTCTCTAAAATCTTAACAACTTGTATTTATAATGGCCGTCGACTTACTGGAATCCCACCAAGGAAAGCAAGCACCTTAAGAACAGAGCACATGTCCTATTTCTCTTTATATGCCTAACCTTTGCCACCATGACCAGCTCTGCCAATCAAGACTGTATATGGAAAAAAAAAAAAGAATGGATGCACGTCTCAAAGTAAGAGCAACTACATGTAAAGAGAGTTGAATATTTTAGCTGGTTTTACATTTTCCTCAAGTAGCAATAGGGCTATTCATTATGAGTCTTCTTATTTATCCTTCATCATAAAAACTACAAATGACTATCAAATTTCTGTAAAAATGAAACATCAAATATCAGAGAATAATTTTATTTTTACCAAATTTTAAACTGACTTTGGTACACTACAGAATAATTCCATTTTCCTGATGCATGCTAGAATCAAGGCTCAAACTGGTCAATATACAAACAAGCTAAGGGCTTCATTTATTTAATATGTGGACATGAACTTTGTCTTCTATGCTGTCTTTGAATGGTGGTTGAGGGTGGCAAGGGACGCCTTGGAGTTCTGAGGCAAAGTCCTGAGAGATGCTTTGTTTCTTTACTGCATGGGGGGCTCAGGGCACACTTTCCATGTATGACATAAGAGTTATGAGAATTTTATCCCCAGTGTATTTGACTGCAGTACCTCAAAGTTGTTAGTTTCTGTGTCTTTATTTGTTCACATTTGTCTTTATGTAATTCCAACTCCCATATACTGAAAAATGGTCTTTGCTTATGTAGTTTGGCAGAAAGTACGATGTAATAAAAGATTTGAGATTTCAATAAATGTGCCTCTGCAGTCTTATATGTAATATAAAAACAATATTATACATGTGAGTTATACTTGATATAGTTCAAAGAATTTCCACATTCATCATTTAAGATAATTTTCAAAATAACAATAGAAGAAGGCAGAGCAAATATTAAATACCCCCATTTCATGTACAAAATCACTGAGATGCAAACAATAAAGTGATTCAGAGTGGCAAAGCTAGTTAATAACTGAGCTATCTGGTATTCAGACTTCCTTACTTCTGGCAAATTGATCCCTCATGTTTCTTAAATGTAATCAGTATGTATTTTTAAATTATTATGCTCAAAAATAATATTACCATATATTTACAGGTTCTCTAACTTGTGGTGAAGAAAGTTTTCATAAATTGATGTTATAACTATATTTCTTTCTTCTGATGGTGGATAAAACTTACCTCTTTTTAGATTGCTAATACACTGTAAACGTATTTTACAAATTCTTACAATATTGATTATAACACTAACCTAAGAAACAAAACAATTTTAAGGATTGAGATATACTACAGAGCTAAAAATAATTTAACTAACCTAGTCATTTAAACTAAGTGCATTTATCATTAATTTACTAGCTTTTAAGAGAAATACTCAGCTCATTAAATGTAGAGCTTACTCTTTCTCATTCTATAGCTTCATATATGAAACAAATATGCTAAAATATATTTTATTCAGAAAGGTAAATAAGTTACTCACCTATGCTCTAATTTTTGGAGATATTTTAAATAATAAATACTCAAATGACAGATTTAAATTATTTCACACACTGGACTTAGCCTAGTTAACATAGCAGAATGTTTGACACCCATAATGTCAAATATATGACATCCATAAAACTTTTTAAAATTTCTTTCATTTATGTACCATACATTTTTTAAGCACTGACTGCATCAGGCACTTTAGATATATTAGTGAAAAATACCTTTTAAAGTTTACAGGTTGGTATGAAAAGCAATAATGCAAATAACAAATACTATAATAGAGATATGGAAGGATTTTATGGGACCAAAAAAAAAAAAAAGCAACCTAGGCAAAGTTAGAAAGCATCTGTAGAGAGGAATGAATTGAGTCTTGAAGGATATAACAGGGGTAAAGGACCAATAATTTTCCGGGCAGATACAACTGGATGTGCAATGACATATCAAGACATTATGACATGGTAGATTTTGAGAACTGAAAACTGTTACCTGAAGATGAGGTGACAGTAGGGGATTGTGGAGGATGAGACTGGGGACGGAAGTGGGACCAGGTTTTGACTACCTCTGCATATGGTAGGGAGTCTACGAAATTCCTTTCTCAAAGCTATAGAGCAATTCAGTTTGTTCAGAGCCAGCATTCTGGAAAGGGAACAGCAGGTGATGGGTTGAGGGATTAAGAATGGAAAAATAAAGAGTTACTTTAGAACCAATTTAAAATAGTACTGGCTGGGAGCACCTGAGTGGCTCAGTCAGTTGAGTGTCTGACTCTTGGTTTCGGCTCAGGTCATGATCTTGGGGTTGTGGGATCGAGCCGCACATGGGGCTCAATGCTCAGTGCAGAGTCTGCCTGGGATTTTCTATCTCCTCTCCCTCTGCTCCTCCCCCGGCTCGTGCTCTTGCAATAAATACATACATACATACATACATACATTAAATCTTTAAACAAATAAAATAGTACTGGCTGAATCATTGTTCTCTAGGATGCTTCAGGCGTCCCAGGAATCAATGACTATTGCTGCTAGTTCTAAGGGGCTTTGGTTTGTTTTTGGTTTCCTAGAGTTGTTATATCATCCACGGTGGCTCTGGGAAAATGCAGGTATGTACATGTAGTTGTATTTTTTAATAAACATTTTTATAATAGTTTTACATTTGTAAAAGTGTTGCAAAGATAGTATGGAGTAGCTACATACTCTCCACCTGGTCTCTCTTATTAACATTTTATTGTGCTGAATTGCCCCAACTATGAAACAAATTGGTACATAACTAAACTCCACTAAACTCCACACCTTATTTAGATTTCACTAGTTCTTTCCCCGCCTAATGTTCTTTTTTTCTGTTTTAGGATATCACCTAGAACACATTACTTCATAGTCTTTACATCTTAGAGCCTCTTCGACCTGAGGCTATTTCTCAGATGTCCCTTGTGTTTCATTTTATACTTTCAAGGAGTACTAGGTTAAGTACTTTGTAGAATGTCCATCGATTCAGGTTTGACAAATGTCTTTTCTTATGGTTAAAGCCTGGGGCTATCGGTTTTGGTGATAAATACCCCTGGGGTGAAGGGCCATTTAATAGGACTTTATTATCACATCTTATCAAAGGGACTATGCTATCAACAAGATACCCCTGTTAATGTTAACTTTATCTGAGATTGTGTTTGCTGGGTTTCTCCATTCTAAAGTTACCTTCCACCCCCACCTCACCCTTTGTCTCTTTTTCCTTTTGGTGTGTGTGTGTTTTGTTTTTGTTTTGTTTGTTTGTATCTGAATATAGCTGACACACGACTTTAAGTTAGTTTCAAGTATAACTTACTGATTTGACAAGTTTATACATTATGCTATGCTCACCACAAGTGTAGTTACCATCTGTTCCATTACATCATTATTATTCCTTATACATTCTCTATTCTTTGGACAGGAGTTACTCAGTACAGTCTACAATCAAAGAGTGGGGTAAGGGAGGCATTAAGCACCATTTTTGGGGGGTGAGGAATTAACTATGTATGTTATCTGGAATTCTTTTGGAATTCTTTAAAGGATGTTATCTCCCATATATTTGTCCCCATTTATTTATTCAATCATTTATCTGTATCAGTATGGACTGATTTCAAAGATGTTTATTTTATGCTTTGGATTGTAACTCCACACTGTGTTATATATTTTGTTGTTCAAATTGTTCTGGATTTTGGCCATTGGGAGTTCCTTGAAGTTGGATCCTGTAACCATTTGACATAACCCATTGTATTATTTTCTAGCACTTCTCTAGCTATACTTTGAATATAAACTATAGCATTCAGGTATTTTATCTGAAAAAACCTGGAAGAAAATGAAATGTTAATCTTGACACTGTTATATATAACATAATATCCATGGATCTAGACACACTCTATTATTTGGAAACACTATCAAGTTTAAGTCATTATATCAATTAAGATAGTAAAAGATTGAAGTAACATGCAAAACCACCTACTTCAGTATACATTAAATAAAGCTCACTTAAAATGGTACTCCATCCATTGCAGTTCTTTTAGGAAAAGTAATGTTAAAGCTAAGATTAAAACTGGCTTTTAAAAAAGTGCAGAAAGTATGGTTAGAGATTCTTGAAAGCTGAATTTTTATCTTTAACTACTTAGAATGACAGGTCTGCCACCCTAATTTTCATAGTAATATCAAAGAAAAAAACTCTGAGATTAATTATACTTTTCATTTTACAAGTTAATTTTCTCTTCAAAGACATGTATTATTTGTTCTAAGACATATTGTTACCTAACTACCAAGTTATATACCTTATATCAGTGCTAATGAAAAAAATCTTTAAAAAGACTCAAAGAAAATCCTGATGACTTCTTTTATTTTAAATGTCTAGAAAGACCAACCATCACAGACACTTACATCATCTATGCCATCTTCTTTTTTTTTTTTTAAGATTTTATTTATTTATTTGACAGAGATAGAGACAGCCAGCGAGAGAGGGAACACAAGCAGGGGGAGTGGGAGAGGAAGAAGCAGGCTCATAGCGGAGGAGCCTGATGTGGGGCTCAATCCTATAATGCCAGGATCACGCCCTGAGCTGAAGGCAGATGCTTAACCGCTGTGCCACCCAGGTGTCCCATCTATGCCATCTTCGAACAGACCTACAAATGCTACACAAAAATCCAGGCTGATTCATAATCTCTACCTTTCATTTCCCACACTGCAAATCTGCCTGCTCCTTCTCCTACCCCAAATTAACAGCTTCTGATGAATTCCCAATGCTCATTTCCTTATTCAGCATATTTTGTGTTGTTGGCAAGATGATATGAGGTTATAAAAGGGATTTATACTGGCAATAAATAGGTGTGAACCTGCATTTTACTTAGGTTTTCACTAATCTGTAACTTTGAGTACATTGACTTAACAGGGGGAACGGCACAAATGAAACCAGGATAAAGATTACCATAAACTTGAAGTGAGATGTCTGGACTCAAATTCCAACCAGCAATGTTCAATACTGTATGATGTAGCAGGCCCCTCTGAGATTCATTTTGTAGCTTTTAAAATGGATGATTTAAATATATTGTCTCCCAGATTTCTTCTAGTTCTGAAGTCTATGATGCTCTGATAAAAATTTTTGTTTGATAATTCCTCAGACAGCCAGTTCACTCACTGCATTTGATTTTCCTGGAACAACTCCAAACACAGCTCTATCTTTTCTTGGAGGCTTTCTCCCCCAAAATGTAAGCTCTGGAGGCTTGAGTTATCTTTGTGCAAAGTTATCTTGATAACTCAGGAGAGAATAAAGATTTTTGAGATTATTATTTTAATCGGTCATATATTTAAGCCTGTTTTCTACAGGATAATAAAAGTTTGTATTAATGAAACTATTTCTTAAGAAGGGAGGATAATCAGTATACCTCCCTTCCATCGGAAGCCTATTCCCTTTATTCACTAGAGCTCTAGACTAGTCTTGAGCTAGACAACTGTAAGAGAGGTAGTATTTTCTTCACATTGAATCATCCAGAGTTCCACTATAAGCTATAAGAAGATGGAACATATAATATAAATTCTTTCTTTTCCACCTATGTTTCTTAGAGCATGGAATGGATTGAATTGTGCCCCCCCCCCAAATTTGTGTGTTGAAATCCTGTTCCCTAATACCTCTGAATGTGACCTTATTTGGAAATAGAGTCCTTACAGATGTGATTAGTTAAGATGTGCTCATAATGGAGTAGGGCGGGCTTAGTCCAAAATGACTGATGTCCTTACATATAAAAAGCAGAAATTTGAACATAGACACAAGGAGATCACCATGTGAAGACTGGCATTATGTTCCTAAAAGCCAAGAAACTATCAGAAACTACAAATTTCATAGACGGGGCTAGAACAGTTCCTTCCCTAGAGTCTTCAAGGGGGACCATGGCCCTGATGACACCTTGATTTCAGACTTATGGCCTCCAGAACTATAAGACAACACAATTCTGTTGTTCTAAGCTATCCAGTTTGTGATACTTCGTCATGGCAGCCCTAGGAAATTAACACAAGCTGTAACATGGGTGTGTAGCATGGGGGGTGGAGGGGTGGATTTTTTTTATATCTCTTTTAACAAATGTATTTGTACCATCACTGGCTTATAGATTGGTTTTGCCTATGCTGTTGTTTGGGTTACAACACCTGCAAGTATATGTATTTTTATAGGTTATGAGACACCTGGTTTCAAATATGGGGTTTTGTCACTTTCTAACTGTGTAATTAACCTCACTGATCTTCTGTCCCCTGATAATAGTAACACTTGATCTAACATAGTAATGTAAGTGAAAAACAATGTAGAGACAAATACAAGAGGATTTAGTGTGGAGGATAAGATCCAAGACCCTGCAGCCAGGTTGAATGAGTTCAAATTAAACTCCTCCCTTTAATAGTTTTGTGACTGAACTATAAACTCAGTTCCATCATTTTAAAGTGTCTTAAAGTTGCCATGAAGATCAAATAAGTTAATGCATAAAGTGATCTTAGAAGATTATCTGGCACACAGAAAGTATTCAATAAATGATATCTAAAAGTGCCTTGTAAACTATAAAGAATCATACAAATGTTAGATCATTATAATTTATAGTTAGTAGCACTTACACATCATTAACTTTCTTTTTCTTTTAAAGTAATCTCTACACCCAATGAGTGCTCAAACACATGATCCCCAAATCAAGAGTCAGATGCTCTATGGACTGAGCCAGCCAGATGCCCTGATAACTCTGACTTTGTAGCTCAATATGCCTCTTAGGGGCGCCTGGGTGGCTCAGTCATTAAGCATCTGCCTTCGGCTCGGATCATGATCCCAGCGTTCTGGGATCAAGCCCCGCATCGGGCTCCCTGCTCAGCGGGAAGCCTGCTTCTCCCTCTCCCACTCCCCCTGCTTGTGTTCCCTCTTTCGTTGCCTCTCTGTCAAATAAATAAATAAAACCTTTTTTAAAAAATGCCTCTTAGCAGTAGTAGTTTGGATAGCTACTGAGATCTAAGGAGTGACAATCACAAATGAAGGTTATTACTAAGTGGGCCAGGTTTGCCCAGTGAATCAGAAGAAACTTCAAACTAGAGGCTATTTCTGTTTTTCATTAGTCTGCCCATTTCCTTGTGCAAAAATATTTTAGAGCCAAAATTTTTGTTGAGCATCATATTAACTGCTCTAATATGTAAATGAAAAGCAAAGAATTTAAGTAGATTTCACTTGGGCATGCAGAATGGGAATTGAGTTTTTAAAAACTGCTTTTAAAAGTTTGAAATGAAATCTTTTTATATATTTGAACTGAGACACATTGTCTACACATCACTCTTGTTAGTTATAGTAAATTAAAAAAATAGACAGCCAAACTCTCACCTTGTTTTATACCTCAAGGTTATTTTTTGTTGTTTTACTTTGTTTTGTTTTATTAAATAAAAGACTACCATTACAAAACATTACTTGCTTCATATGTCTTGCCTTATAAAAGGAGAAAAAAGCCTTTTAGTAAAACACTTTCTTTAGTTGACTTGAAGGAAATAGAAACAAGTGAGACTTTAAAAAATGTATTATATTATCGCATTTATCCAATTTTATACAACTTACCCAGGAAGTATATATTTGCAAAACAGATTGTCTCAGTGCTGTGGATAAGTTATAGTCTTCAGAACTGTGGTGGGTTTGGTGTCCAGCCCACATGATATTAACCTCTGCAAAACACATAATTTGAAATGAGCCATGAGAATAAGAACAAAGCAACTTCCATTTTCACTTATGTACGCTGCTCTTGTTAAGTGAAGAAGAAAAATCTGGAACATCTCTGAAAAACCTAGCCAATATAATTATAATTAAAAGAAGCTGCTTCAAATGACTTTTGGAAACAGAGAGGGTATAAATTACAAACAAATAAAAAAACTGAAACAGCAAATAAGTATGTATAGCGTATATAATATAATTAAATGCCTCCAGCAAGCTAAAATTACTTCCAAAATTTATACTTGCTAATGTATTGTTATAATATGACAAATCATAAAAGCTAACTGTCAATGTTGTAACAATACAGTCAACAGATAGTGATGATTTTTCAGTATGTGGTAATATATTTATAATTAAAGAAGAATAATGTGATGGGAGAAATTGGTACATAAATTTTGGAATGAAATATTACATAAAATTCCTTCCTGATGGCTTTTTAAGAAGTCTCAAAATCTGTCTATTGGAATAAAAGGCAAAGTAGAGTAATATTTGGTTCTAAGACTCAACATTTCATTTTTATTTACAGAAATAGATTAGCTAATGCATACAGCTCTTTCTGTACCTTACCAAAACACTACCATTTCTAAAATTCTCCCACATAATTGCTGTTCATCCTTAGAATAAAAAAGGAAATGTAACTTGTTTATTTTCATCAAGTATTATGCAGATGGCCCAAAACTGCCTTGCAATTCATTTACATCCCAACGGGATAGTTGTTTGTTTTTTCTACAATATGCCACTATAATGACCTCCTAAGTAGATAGAACAAGCCCACATTTTTTATTCTGTGAATATTTTTTTCTTACCAGAATTACAGATACCACACTACAGTCTATTCAGTTAAAAGAAAGTATAGCTAAACCAGCTGTAATTGTATTCTTTGCTACAAATATAGTAGATAGAATTAACTGTGTAGTATGATCACTGTATCCATGCCAGTAGAGATTAGAAATTAAATCTTTTAGTCTTGCCTGCACAGGGACCGAACAGTGACCCTAAGTGTGGAAATATTGTGTGGGTTATTGGTGTTTTTTGTTTTTGTTTTGTTTTGTTTTGTTTTTTGTAGAGAGAGAAAGAGCTTGGACACAGGTGCACATGACCTGGGAGAGAGAGAATAGGGGACTAGTAAAGGAAAAGGGAGAGAAAGAATCTTAAGCAGCCTCCATGTCCAGCAAGAAGCCTATCTAGGGGCTTTATCTAAAGACCCTAAGATCATGACCTGAACGGAAATCAAGAGTCAGGTGCTTAACAACTGAGCCACCCAGGTGCCCTGGTTATTGGTCTTTACAGTTGCCATATACTAGTAGTTAAAATACCTAGCACATGGCAGAATAATTTGCTAGAAGATTTTGTGAAAATCATGGAGATAAAAGTATATAAATATGTAAATTTAAATAAAAATAAGTAAAATAAAATAAAATAAAAATGAATAAATAAATAAACAAACTAACAAACTCCGTGGGTGACTTCTCTGCCATTCATTTAGGAAATGAAAGCTTTCTGGACAATCTATGTAGGGAGTTACCAAACAAAATCTGAAAAAATAATTTTGGTAAATAAATGATAGCTCAGATATAAGAAGGACTTAATACTGTGAAAATGGAAAGATTATGAACAGAATTATGAATAGAGGCCCCATCAGAAGTCATTATTATTGGGGCGCCTGGGTGGCACAGCGGTTAAGCGTCTGCCTTCAGCTCAGGGCGTGATCCCAGTGTTGTGGGATCGAGTCCCACATCAGGCTCCTCCACTAGGAGCCTGCTTCTTCCTCTCCCACTCCCCCTGCTTTGTGTTCCCTCTCTTGCTGGCTGTCTCTATCTCTGTCGAATAAATAAACAAAATCTTTAAAAAAAAAAAAAAGAAGTCATTATTATTAAAGTTATATATTTTCAACGGGGGGCAAGTATTTTCATAAGCCATAAATTTATATGTAACTTAGATCCTGATTGGTTGACATTTCAATCATTCCTGGTAATGACCCCATATTTTTACCAAAGCAATTAAGGAAATTGCTCTTATACAAATGAAAACTACTTGACCATAATGAGCTCTAACTTCCCAGGTATAATCCTTGAAATAACCTAGAACCTTAATCTCTGATTTATTGGCTAGTTTATATAGCTACAAAAAAGAGATAAACCAAGAAATCTGTGGCACTATTGCATGATGGTTTATTAAGAAGTAATAAATTTGATGAATCTCTTAAGTCTTTTAAAACTCCTTACAGAGTGAGACCCTGAAATAATCCAAATGCCATTTCTCTTTAAAACATACTAATTATTAAACATTTCAGAACCTATTACTTATAAACTTCATTACAAAAAAAAAATATTGTCCATTTCATTGGACTTTTTGGGATTTGTTTTAAAAACTCGTCATAATGCATCCATGTTATGAGTTCAGAAGGGGATGAGCTAATCAGATGAGGTCCAATTAGAGAGTAAAAACGTATATTTAAATTACTTCCTATAACTTCCACAGAAGCTAAATGGTGGAACAAAGAATCCACAAAGGTGCAGGTTAAAGAGCTATCTCTTGAGTTGTTTTAAAAGCATTTACTTCCTATCACAAACTGTGTGTAACACAAGCCTTCGTTCAATGAGGTACAGCTGTATAAACAGGGTACGGTAACTGGATCCTACTGCCTTGCCTCTGTCACTTACTGGAACTAGGAAAAACAAGAAAAAATATAAGATTTTTTCCCACAGTTTATGCATCTTACTTGAAGTAAATCATTTTCAAAGTGGTTATAAAAATGCATTTTATAGAAAATTATTTCAATGGTTCTTTTGCAAACAAAATGAAAAATTAACAGTGCATTTATAAGTATGTTCATTTCCCCTAATATTTGACTTATTTGTTCTAAGGAATAAAAACAAATATTAAAGAGAAAAAAATGGTATTTTAAGAATAAACATCTATCAAAGAACTAATGTAATTACAAATTGTAGTCTGTAACAATTTTATTTTCCTACAAGAGAATTACTGATTATATAAGCATTTGGTATGTTATTATGGCTTTTCAACGATATAGTTAGAAATAGTTATGCTGTTTTCCAGCGTTAAAATAAAGATTTGTATAAATAAATTTTATTAATACATTGACCAATCATTCAATTAGGCCAAAATTTAATGTAATGTGTGTGTTTGTGTGTGTGTTATATTTTTTAGTTTGTTAACTTTTTCTATTTTTTTTTTACATTGAAGTATGACTTACATACAGTGAAATCCATCCCTTTATGTACTTGGTAATATGAGTTTTTACCAAACAAATACAGCCGTGTAATTGCAATCAAGATACAGGACAGTTTTGATCAACACAAAAAATTCCTCATTGCACTTTGTGGTTGTGGCAAGTAGACTCTAACATGGCTTCCTGATCAGATGATGAGATTCTCGACTTTGAACTGATAATGTAATGGGATGAAACTCTTGGGATCTTGGGAGAGGCGAGGGTGTTGTGAAGTAGGAGAAAAATGAATCACTGGGATCCAGAGGACTGCCTATGGAAGAAGCTTCTAAGATGGCCCCCAAAGATTCGCGCCCTTGTAGGATGTTCATCTCTTGTATAATCCCTCCCCTTGCTTGTGGGCTGGATTTAATAATTCCCTTCTAATGAATATAATTTTGGCAAAGGTGATGGGATGTCACTTCTGCTATTAGGTTGTAAAAAGATAGAAGCTTATGTCTTGGGTGCTCTCTCTCATACTTTCAAATGCTCTGTCTGAGGAAAGTCTGCTGCCATTTTGTGAACTGCCTTTTGGAAAAGCCTCCATGGCAAGGAAGTAGGAGAGGCCTCAAGCTAACCAGTGAGGAACTAAACACCTTAGCTCAAACTCCACAAGGAATGCAGATCTACCCGCAGCTGACCCTTCATATAAGACTGCAGTGAGTAGGCAGCTTAACTGCTTAACTACAGCCTCATGAAAGATCTGAAGCCAGAAGCTAAGCTGTGCCCAGATTCCAGACCCACAGAGACTGTGAGATAAGCCACTACTGTGTTACAAAGTAGATAATATAGTAGTCAATTCCCCTTGGTCTCATTTTCCCAGTCTCTTGCATCCACTGATTGAATTCTTTGCTAAAAGTTTTACCTTTTTGAGAATGTTGTATAAATGAATTACATAGTATTTAGCCTTTTGAGTCTGGTTTCTTTCACTTAGCATAATGCATTACAGATTTCTCCATTTTGCTGTATTTAACAGTAGTTTGTTCCTTTTTCTTGTTGAGTAGTATTCCATTTTTATGGTCACTTCAGACTTCTTGTTTTGTTTTTATTCATTCAGTAGTTGAAGAACATTTTAGTTGCCTCCAGTTTGGGGCAATTACAAATAAAGAACCTATAAACATTTTCATATAGTTTTTCTCAGATCAAAGTTTCATTTCACTTGGGCAAATACCTAGGAGTGAGATTACTGAGCTGTATAGTATATTTACATTTAGCTTGTAAAGAAACTGTCCAACCATTTTCCAAAGTGTGTCTTTTTGTAATACTACCAGGAGTATAAGAGAGTTACATTTGCTCCATATCTCTGGCAACACTTGGCATTATTAATTTTATTTTTAATTCATTTATTTCATAGCATTCTAATAGCTATGTAATAGCATCACATTGAAGTTTTAATTTTCATTGACATATGGTTAATGACTATGATTATCTTTCTATGTGGTTATTTGCCATCTGTATGTTTTCTTTGAACTAACTATTCAAAATTTGTGCCCATATTTTAGTTAGATCTTTCTAGGAATTGAAACTTTAATACTTTTTTTAAAAATTTATATTCAAATGGAAGCTTTTAAATTCTAACATGTAGAATTTTAGAAAGACGGTTCTCCATTTATATGTTTATATTCTTTTAAAAATTTAAACCAAGCAAAAAAGAAGCAGATACAGCTTTTCAGTATACGTAAAAAAAAAATCCATAAGAATTTACATTATTCTTCCAATTCAAACTTCTGTTTCTATATAATGCATAAGCAAAAAAATAATGTAATGCCTATTGTTGAGTTATTTGAACAAAATGGTAAAATTAATTAAAATCATATTGATAAGTATGTTATTACTACCTACCACATTCACTTGCATTAAAAATAAGAAACGTAATTTTAAAATTTTAGAATTTTGGTATGTCCACATTTATGTCAGTTGTATTCTTTTAAATCCATTTGGGAAAGTCTAAGAATTAAGATTAAATTTAATAAGATTACATTTTAATTGTAGATTTTTAAAAATAAGGACTTATTTAGCACTAATCTATTAAATCTCTGCTATGTACAAATATTTGTTGAGGTATGCTAATAGAGAAAAGCACAAAATAGAAAAATCCTTCAAAGAACCTGAAACCAAATAGAAGTTTTTAAAAATATATAGAAAGGGTTGACTGGGCCAGAAAGTTTTACATACCTTAAAATAAATATAATTCTGTGTAAATTGTACATATTTTGCATCACTTTGTAGTCAACATTTTATTAAAACTTTTTAAAGATTATCACAACCAGGACTTCCATGGAATATAAGACATTACCTTCTGTCTGAGTTACTGACTACTTCCTTACCTTCTTTTATTTTCTATTCTCACAATGTCCCAGAAATGACATTTCACAGTATCTCATGCAATTCAACTTTTGATGATTGCCTACTTGATTCAATGGTTAGAATTGTCATAAAAGTCCCTCCCTGTTTCTACCGAAAGATGAGATTGGGTAATAATAGTCATAATACAAATAATATTAACAGCAATGATTATAAACACATAAAAATGCTTAGCATGTACTAGGCAATATTTAAACACTTTACATATACTAATTCATACGTTATAGCTACATGAGAAGATAGATAATTGTATGGTTTCCACTTTATAGATGAGGAAACGGAGACATAATGGGATCGAATAATTTGCCTAAGGTAAGTAATGATAGTTATTCTTATTAATTAATTGCTTTTATTAGTTGCAGAAACTATATATTCTACCCCCACTGCCCCTCACTGGGTGTTGTGACTGATTCTCAGTGAGGCAGTTTGAGTAGAAATAATGTATATAACCTCAGGATGAGGTAAAGGACAACTGCGCCTCCTCCACTCTCCTTATTCCCCTTCAACTGCAAATATACAGAATATTCCGCAGAGGACGCTGGTGCCCTGGGCTTTGTATGCAAAAACAAATGAAAGATGGGAGGATCTTGGATGTCTGAAGGATAGCATGGAGTAGGGAGCCTCCACTCACCCATATTTAACAAGGATGTGAGTGAGAAATAAATCTTTATTGCATTAAGTCACTGGAATTTGTTATAACTCAGTGAACTAACTCCACTACATCCTCACTAGTAACTTTTGCTCTCAATACAAATGAACGTGATCTGGTTACCACCAATGCCATTGACCTTACTACAAAGCTAGGTTCTCCAGTACTCAGTTCTTCCCAGAGACACACTTCTATAGGGAAAGCAGTTCATAGCAAACTGAGAAACTGGTATCTATGTTTCTAAATGCAACCTCCAATTAGCATAGATCAAGGTAATATGTTATTATCACTAAATTTCCAAAATACTGCTTAAAAGAGATGGTTATAGGGAATTCAGAACATATCGTGTGGCTTTTTCCTCTCTTTCCTCGGCCACCCGGAGTCATCCCTAACTTCATTCTGATGACTTTACTGTCCCTTCCGTTACAAGGTTTTATGCAAGGTTGCCTGAAAGTAATGCTATAAATAAGACAACTTGATTTCAATGTACCCTTTTTCCTTCTCTAAATTCAATCATTCTCCTTTTATATTCCTCTACTCCTAGTCGGTTTGTGTAGATATTGGTCAAGACTAAGTAACCACCTAGATTTCTGTGGGTTCAAACTTGTATTTCCCTGGCCCTAGGCCATGGGCTGCATAATCTGCTACAGAATCCTCATTTATATCACTGCTGATGCATGGAAAGAACTCTTCCTCACTCAGTAGAAAACCTATCACTGAACTAACATATTTTTAAGTGGTATGCATACTGAAATTTCCAGAAATATGTGGCCAATGAAGAGATATTTTTGGTTAAGAGCGATTCCCATACTTTCCAACCTATGTGGAAAATCAGCCACTTCCATAAGGAAACTATCCCTATCTGAAAAATTTGGCAGAATTAGATTTAAAACAAAACAAAACAAAACAAAAACCTTTGAAATAAAAGTTAACAGTATTACATTTCAAAATAATTACAAATTTGACAATGTTTACGTCTCATGAAAATTACTTATCCATTGAATAAAACCAAATTCTAGTGCCCGAGGGTCCTGGTTGTCAGCAGCCACATTAATGTCATGACTTGGGTTTTGGTGAAGTTAGTGATTTTATTATGAGATTCTTAAAATTTATTCAGATTCTAAGAAAGGCACATACTTTCATAAACTAAAAGCAACACATTGTCCAGAGTATTTAATGACATACATTTGGGATCTATAATACCCCAACTAGCACAATCAGGGGGCAGAAATCATGGGAGAAGAGCTTTTTCATATGTCAATAGAGTTAGCTAGGAATGGCAAGCTCTCTGTGACACTCCTTCCATGCAGCATGCTTGCCTGTGGTGAGACACAATGAACTTCGGCTATTTTATGTTTGGAACAGTGATTAATTTGTCTCTACAAGTCACAAAATCTAAGAACAAATAACCTTCAAAGTTTAAAAAGAGAGCAACATAAGGAAGTTAATAGGGAGGCAAAGCAACCGGGGGTTATGAGGGAAAAAAAACAGGAAACCAGGAAAAATGGCATTGAAACCACTAGTTAGAAAGTGGTTACAATCTGTCTTCATTCTCTAATAAACCCCATGACTAAATGTAGATTACCTTTCAACAACAACAAAAACCTACCAGTATCTCTTTGCCAATAATAAGAGCTTTCTATTGGTCTTAATGCTCACCTTTATGTTTTCAAACAAATTTTTACTGTGTCATAGCAAATGAGTACGGTTTTTATGTCAGAAACTTTCTATACCACTGGATATACAAGAAATGCTATGGTGTCCAATGAAGGTGACAGACTGAATCCAAACTGTCCCAACTAGAACAAGTTGGTTTATCCTTTGTGAATGGTGTCATTCTGACATAGATTAGCATTGTGACTGGTGTTTGAGGACACAATCTGTACCTGACAGATTTCCTGTTGTACGTAGGAACTGTAATTCCTCACACTTGTTGACACATCTTGGAACTGAATGTTGTTACTCTGATGAGTTATTTTGCCCTTTCCTCTGTCCCCTTCGAAGTACTCCTTAAATCTGAATGTATGTCTGATTTAAAAGGGACGATGCCAAGGACTACCTTGCCCCAATGATACTGGAGAAAGAGGTTCATGTAATATTCTTAGACCTCCGGGCATTGAAAGATGGAAGTGGTTATGCGGAAGCTTATCCTCTACTATTCTAATGGGGTAACCTATTCTAATAGTCTACCCCTTAGATTCCCCAGTCATGACCCCCTTGTTATATGACTTTTAAGCCCAAATGCTATTTCTTAACTGAATTCATTGTTTCCTGCCCATAATTCCTGTTTCTGAACTTGTAATATGACTATTGTACCTTTGATTTTGCCTCTTTCCTCCCTGCCTTCGCCAGTGAGATTCCACTTTGGGCTTCCCGTCAGTCTACTGTGTTACCTGCTTCCTTTCTTTCATAAGCCATGCCTGCTTTCCTAGTCTGAGGCCTCAGTGCTTCAGTGCAATCAGGAAATATTCACTGTGTGACATCTGTGTATAAGATAGGCTGCCCTTAGATTATTCACAATCTCATGTAAGGATCAGCATTAATTTATGGGCCAAAACCAGCCTACAACGTGCTTTGCACAGCCAAAAAAATAAGAGTAGTTTTTACATATTTGAAATGATAAAAGTAAAATCAGAAGAGTAACAGTTTGTGACACAGGAATATTACATGAAAAAATACGTAGCTTCCCCTTTCTCTTTCTTGTGTACCCTCCATCCTCTGGGCTTGAACACCCTCAGCACTTTAACAGTCCCCTATCTTTCCAGAACCTGTCAAAATATTCTTTAACTCTCAAGGACCACTGCCTATGTCATTTTCTAGCCCTCTTGTCCATAATTATTATACAATCTTTATTATTCCTAGGCCTCATATGTCACAAATACTCTATTATTTTGCATCCTCTTCTATTCTATAGGCTTCTTAATGAGAGAGATTTGTCCATCTTTGTATTTTCTACAGCACCTCATTGTTTCTTTGCATAGTAGACACAATATATTTTTTATTAAACCCGTGTTTATAAAAAATTGGCTAGTTTGAATAATCACTAGACAAGTCACACTGTTTTATTTGATAAATATGTGTATTTTCATTAGTAAAATCAATTCTTTTAAAATTTTCCCTTTCCCTTTAACTGATTCCTTCTCCCTAATTGCAATCATAACAAAACATTTCACTTTGTAAAACACGATCACTTGACCTTCCATTTCTTTAATTTGTTTTTACCTCAAACATCTTAAAAGAACAGTTTATTTACTTCCTTACCTCCCATTCGTTCTTAAGTTCATTCTTAATATCACTTCATTCTCTCTTAGCGGCCTCTTTCTTGTCAAAACTAAAGACCTCTTTTAGGTGCATTCTATTTAACTTTTTAAAACATTTGACCACTTCATCTGCCTTGAAAACCTCTTCCTTTGGCTTTCCTTTCCCCTTGCCCCCCATTCACCTTTTAATTTTTATAGACTAGGTGCATTTCCCTGATCTCTTCCTCTTTACTCACCCATCTAAAGCGACTAACTCATTTTTTCTTTGCTCTTCACACACATTGTTTTTCATGCTGTGCTATTACCTAAAATTACTTCAATAACCACTTATCTAAAAGTTGATGGCTTCCAAATACTTCAGTCTACAGGTCTCTCTTGACTTCTGGGTCTGAATTCCTTTGAGGGGGAATTCCATACATATTATGCTTTGAATCTATTTCATTGTCTTGTTTTCTATCCCCTGTTGTCCTTTCCTTCTTAATGGTATCATCATCATCTTAGCCACCCAGGCAAGAGAGAGAATAGCCCAGAAAGAACTCAAAGCAGATCTCTGTGCCTTTTTATATCCTTTTGACCTCTGTATAGATAGTTATGCAGGGCTTAGCATATAATCAAGACAAAAACCAGTATTTCTGTATAAATTTTTTTTAAAAAATGACTTCACATAAGCTTGTGATATTTTCTTCTAATACACTGTAGCAAGCAGGCCTAAGAGTTGGTTTTATTACTGATAGAAACATTCATATATATAAGAAAATACGAAGAAAAATGATGAATGCCAAAGGCAACACAGAAGAACATTATTACTTGTGAAGGGCAATAATAAAATGTAAGATATTCTTTTTTTAAAGTTTTGACATTTTAGAAAAATTATAGGGGAGAGCGCATGAAGAAACTCAAAAACTATATTCGACATAGTCAAATTCTAAAGTAATAAGATAGCTTTCATACCAAAGGACATTCTCCTCTAGTTCCTCAAAATATATTAAGTATTATCATATGGTGTATTGCTGCCCCTCTGGTCCTGAAGTTAGAATATCAAACACAGAGTCCATCCACCTGTAGTGCTGTTTTTCGATTTCTTAACCATTTGCAGAGCGTTACCACTAGAGCTATCCCACTTGCTTATAATTGAGCTTATCCCATCATAAAATTAATCTCTACTTGAAAATATATTTTTTGGATATACTTTTGAGGCTGGGAGAATATGAATGTGATATATCACTTTGTCACATTTTCTTTTTAGAAGCCTCAAACAATAAAAACAAAAACAAAGAAATAATATACCTGCACAAAGCCCCCTGAATATCTTTTAATCCCCAAATAGAAAACCAAAAAATGGCCAGAACACATAGGGCTATCCATAAGGTTATTTGTAGTGTTACTCAACTTGTTAGTAAAATCCAAAGGAAGTCAGGCAAAGCTGCCATGCATCCCCTTTCTCCCTCTTTTCTTTTATTCCAAATATTTGTGGTTGTACTGTGAACTGGTCTTAATCCTACTGGTCAAATACAAAGAACCATATTTTTTTATTGAAAAAAGTGCTCTCCTTAGAAGTAGCATTGTATTTAAATATAATTTCAAAAACAAGTTGTTAGAAATATTTTATAATGCCATTAGTATCAGAAACTATTATTTTTAAAGTTACTCTGCATGCAATGAAAATGACTTAAATTGGTTAAAGGTAGAAGGACATGAAGCAAAATATTATCTATGTATACAGCTTATACTGGATATTTCTCATTAGAGTCTGACACCCATGAGTCCACAGTAACTTGCCTTGATCTCTAAGCTTTGCAGTACATTGTGAATTTGAGCAGCCACAAATCTATTAGAATACACTACAAATTAGCATAGGTCAACACAATGCTCTTAACACATTTCTCCTAGTAATTCTCTCATTTCTTGTGATCAAGTTGTCTGAAACCTTGTCAAATGACAAAAAAAAAAAAGATCTCCTAGTGTTGCAGAGTTGCATAAAGTGATTTCCTATAATGATGTCACGTTTGATGCTGCAGACCATGTGAAACAGATTAACTGTGACCAAATTAGTATTCTTTTGTAAGGCCAGCTGATGTGCACATGTAAAACATGCAATGCACACTTTGAGATGCAATTAATGATTCTCAAACACTATACCATCAAGAATTTCAACCTCATAAATATCTCTTACAGAGATTTCTTTTGTTTCTTGAAACAACCAACATGACAGATAAAGTAATGTCAATGCATTTTCATCCTTGAGAAACTTACTAAGAAAATGCTTTGGTGGCCTTT
The DNA here is from genome assembly GCF_002007445.2 of Ailuropoda melanoleuca. Lineage (NCBI taxonomy): Eukaryota > Metazoa > Chordata > Mammalia > Carnivora > Ursidae > Ailuropoda > Ailuropoda melanoleuca. Next base: position 154,488,122 of record NC_048218.1, read on the forward strand.
CCCCCCCCCCTTTGGTTGGATAATGCCTCACTTGTTCTTTTTAGAGTTCTTATATTCATGTGTTCTCGGCTGTCTTTAGGAAAGATTGATGTCTGGTGTCACTGCTAGGAAGTACAAACTGTTCAGCCTCACTGCAATCTATGTCCTCATCCTCTTGCTCCACAGGATACCACATACTTTGGCAGGCAACATTCAGAAGGGAAGTGCTTTATGGCAATAAGTGATGCCAATGAAACCTTTCCCACAATACTCAAAACTTAGTGGTTGGAAGCTGGGGCACCAAATGGTGGGACTAAAGAGGATAAAAGGATAAGCTAACTGACAGGTTCTAATGCTATTTATTTAACCAATGCTGAAAGAGATTCAAAATTTCCTCTACCATAAAACTTTTCACCAAAATTTTCATCTTCATGATAGCCTGGTAGAATCTGGATCTGTTTAACAATGTCTTGACCCTCTTTTTCCAGACATAAGAACTTAGTGATCAGTTGTGTTAATAATAACAATTGCCAGTGTGCTTTTTTAGAAGTCATTTCCACAGTATAACACGTTCCAGCTATACCTCCACCCCTATGGAGTAGAGAAATAGGAGGGAACACTTTGCAATGTAAGTAAAATGAAAGGAATTTATATAAGATGACATAAAACAGGTGTTAAAGAAACACTGAGCTCCTTAGTGGGGAAAAAAAAAGTGACATTGTGGAAGCAAGACATTCAGAAGCTGTGTGATCATGGCAGTCACTTAGAGTTCCCAACGTTACCATCAATATGAGCGAGTTACGGTATTGCATTTCAGGAAGAAAAATGTGGCAACATTCACAATATCAAGCAGGAAGAGAATGTGGGCTCTTCTTTTTTATAGATGGAGTTGGATTTTGACTGAGATAAGTAAGCTACTCATTTGATCGCTTTAGGTTACAAATATAGTCAAAACCACCAAATCCAGTGAAACCAACTAACCACATGGTGATTTGACCTACCACCTTGGTCTTATTATATCCATTCTTTAAGTGAATGACCTAATTATTTGAACTATTCAATGAAATAAACATTCAATATTTTGCAGGTAGGGGCGCCTGGGTGGCACAGCAGTTAAGCGTCTGCCTTCGGCTCAGGGCGTGATCCCGGAGTTGTGGGATCAAGCCCCACATCAGGCTCCTCCACTATGAGCCTGCTTCTTCCTCTCCCACTCCCCCTGCTTGTTCCCTCTCTCGCTGGCTGTCTCTATCTCTGTCGAATAAATAAATAAAATCTTTAAAAAAAAAATATTTTGCAGGTAAAACCATTAAGTAAGCATAAGATCTCAAATTGATCCTAACAACCATGAGTGATTTCTCTAGTAAGTATAAGTTGTGTTTTGGTTTTTCTTTTTTTAGTTTCTGCTTAGGTCACTGCCAAGATTTTTTTCAAATGTAAGTAAAATTCTACCAGGGTTTTATGCTGCTTTTGAATCAGGGATACCAAAAAGGGAACACTGAAGAAAAAAAAAAAAAAAAGAAAAGAAAAAAGAAAAGAAAAGAAAAGAAAAAAGAAGAAAAGAAAAGAAAAACGAAAAGGAGGCAGAGGAAGTAAAGACAAAAAAAGATTCTTGCAAGCAGTTGTGAAGATAGGTGAAGTTAGTTAGGAAGAGAAGTAAAAGATAACATACATTGAAGAACAAAAATGTTTAGAGGGCTAGGCATGTTTTTGAGATTATCTTTGCTAATCTTAATAATGAGTTAATTCTTATTTTCTTGCTATTTTAAAGAAGAGGAAATTGAGGAAAAACTCTTCCAGATCATAGCTACAAAGCAGGAGAGCCAGAATTTAAATCTAGACCTTTCTGGTCTCAGAACCCATACTCTTTCCTGGTCTGAAATTGGTAAATATCCACAGCTCTGCATGAGATGGAACGTGCAGGTGAGTGATGCATAGTGCCTGCTTTGAAAAGTGTGTTCTTTAGACAGAGAAGATGAAGACATTCATATGAAAAATAAATAAATAAATGGAAAATAGGAAACCACTAGTGCCAGATTAGTTGTGTAAACATTGCTTGTAATGGAGATCAGGGAAAGAACAATATAGCTGGGGCCAGATTAGTCAGGTTAAAACCTCAGAAAAGGCTAGGGTTGAAGCTCTGTCTGAATGTTAAAATAATAGGGGTGCCTGGGTGGCTCAGTCAGCCTTCTGCTCAGGGCGTGATCCCGGCATTCTGGGATCAAGCCCCACATCAGGTTCCTCTAATGGGAGCCTGCTTCTTCCTCTCCCACTCCCCCTGTTTGTGTTCCCTCTCTCGCTGGCTGTCTCTCTCTCTGTCAAATAAATAAAATCTTTTAAAAAATAATAATAATTTCCTAAAAGACTGGTGTTTAGCATATTAAGAGAGTAACTTTCTCTACTGAAAAATATGTAAACAATGCAAAATAATTGTTAGAGTGTGCCTTCCTTTAAAACAAGTACAAAACATGGACATTGAGATTAACCCTACTGAGTATTTTTTACTTTTACAAAGTACTACTTGATTTAAAAAAAGGTGAAAAATAACTTAGTTTAAAATAGCATTTGGTTTAAAAGTTAAGTACTATTTTATTTAACAATTCATTTTATGTGCATTTTTTAGGAACTATTACTAATGCTCAAAGTGAAGCATTAAAAATATATATATACATATATATTTTATATATGTATATATTTAAATTTATATATATATACATATATGTATAAAGTATATAAAAATAGAAACAATTTAATAATTTTCCACTTCAGGAAGGAAAAATGGGATTCAAATATCACTTGTTTTGAATAAAAAAGGACCCCTTAACATTTCATCACATCTTACAGGCCTCTTTTCTCAAATTTTACAACAAATAGTTTTAAGACACAGACACTTAAATGAATTTTTGCTCTTTTTCCAACTTAATTTGGAAATTAGGAAGCTTAATTTTTCTTTAAAAACCTCCAGAAGTTTTGGTAAAATAACACAAATATTCTGTAGAGTATCAACTGAACACTTTAAATTTCTACTTCAGTTAATTAAGTTTACTGAAAATATTAGTTTTTGCTCAAAGAATCTGTGCTGCTGTCTTAAAAATTTCACTGAAAGTACTTTTTAATTTAAATGTATTTGAAAAAAAACAGAAAGAAAGAAAGAAATAGGTCCTTCTGTGGATTTCATAGTGAATATTTAGACAAATAAGATTATTAATCTTGGTTACTCTATCACAACCACACACACACACACACACACACACACACACACACAAATACAGTGTCTGATATTATCTCCAATGCCTTAAGCTGTTAGTCTCTGTACCTTTTTAGCAATAAAATGTGCTCTTAGCAATAAAATGCACATGAATATATGCTACTTCCTTTGGTTTTACTGAAAGGCCTATTGTGGGCTAATATCCTCTCCTTTACTAGAACCAACCCATTTGGCAAATTTCTTACTTTTATTTGAAATAGACACCTAGGAATCAAAACATGAAATACCCACAAGAAAAATTAAATAAATGCTTTTATGCAATACTTTGAAAGGGCCAAAAAATAAAATTAAAGCTGAAATAAAGAAAAAAATTCAATAAATAATGTTGAAAATTGTCTAGCATCATATTTTACTAAAAATAAAAATTTCAGCAGAGGATGTTTCAGTCAAACCTCTCATCTTTTTTTTTTTTAATTCAATTAGCCAACATATTGTACATCTTAGTTTCTGATGTAGTATTAAGTGATTCATCAGTTGCATATAACACTGAGTGCTCATCACATCACGTGCCCTCCTTACTGCCCATAACCCAGTTACCCCATCCCCCCACCCACCTCCCCTTCTGCAACCCGCAGTTTGTTTCCCAGAGTCAAGAGTGTCTCATGGTTTGTCTCCCCCTCCAATTGTTTCCCATTCCATTTCCCTCCCTTCCTCCATGATCCTCTGTACTATTTCCTATATCCCACATATGAGTGAAACCATATGATAATTGTATTTCTTGGATTGACTTATTTTACTTAGCATAATACCCTCCAGTTCCATCCATGTCAATGTAAATGGTAGGTATTCATCCTCTCTGATGGCTGAGTAATATTCCATTATAGAACATGAACCACATCTTCTTTATCCATTCATCTGTTGAAGGACGCCTTGGCTCCTTCCACAGTTTGGCTATTGTGGACATTGCTGCTACAAACACTGGGGTGTATGGGCCCCTTCTTTTTCCTACATCTGTTATCTTTGGGGTAAATACCCAGTAATGCAATTGCTGGGTCGTGGGGCAGCTTTATTTTTAACTTCTTGAGAAACTTCCATACTGTTTTCCAGAGTAGCTGGACCAGCTTGCATTCACCAACAGTGTAAGAGGGTTCCCTTTTCTCCACATCCTCACCAACATTTGTTTCCTGTCTTGTTAATTTTAGTCATTCTAACTGTGTAAGGTGGTATCTCATTGTGGTTTTGATTTGTACTTCCCTGATGACGAGATATTTGCAAATGACATAACAGATAAAGGGCTGGTATCTAAAATCTATAAAGAATTTATCAAACTCAACACCCAAAAAACAAATAATCCAGTCAAGAAATGAGCAGAAGGCATGAACAGACATTTCTACAAAGAAGACATACAAATGACCAACAGACACATTAAAAAAATCTCCACATCACCTGTCATCAGGGAAATACAAATCTCATCTCTTTTTATCTAAAATTTTATCTTTGTAGGCTCTTTGTTAGGGAAAGCAAGCAATTCTTTAGACAGTTATACATAGTTTTTAATGGAAAAGAAACCCAATATGATAAAAAATTATTTTCACTGTAACAGGAACTATAAATTTCAAAGAAGACAATGTTTATAATGTATTTACTCTATTTTAAAATGGTAAGAGTAATTCAAATAATCTTCATAAAATAGGCAATGAGGAGTTGTACATACATACGTATTCTAATTAATAGAGAAATGCGACTCATATGAATTATCAGTTTTCAAAGAATTAGACTGACACTGGCCACATAAAACAACACTGAGATAATTAAATTTTTCTTCATTTTTCAGAAAGCTCCTTCCTCCCTTTCTCCCTAACTCCCTTCCTCCCTAACTCCCTTCCATCCTTCCTTCCCCAGGGACCTCTCCGCCTGTATAACTACTGACCTCTTGGAGCTATGCTCTTAGGGATGATTATAAGGGACTATCTTCACTTTCAAAAAGGATTTGTGGACATAGTAACACTCTAATCTAGAATGATGAAATGAGAATTTTTCTAATAATGCAAAAGGCACAAGATTTTAAATGCTTCAAGTTCTAGTATAAACTAACTCAAGTCATTGCATTTATTTGAATATATATATTCAAATAAAAGAATATATATAATATATATATTCAATATATATATTCAAATAAAAGAATATATATATTATATATATTCAATATATATATTCAAATAAAAGAATATATATATTATATATATTCAGTTTCATCATTAGCGAAACAATGGTATTTTGGAAAGCGTTTGTAGAAGTGCAGTGTATCAACAGGACTTGCTATTCAGTTGCACAAACACTCTCATGCCTAGGAATAGGCTGGCTCCTATTTGGTATGGAAGGGTCATTCCAGTAGCATTAGCCAGTAAAATTCAAATTTGAAAAATCTGAACAAAGGAAAAAGGAGAGAAAAAGGAAAGAAGGAAGGAAGGAAGGAAGGAAGGAAGGAAGGAAGGAAGGAAGGAAGGAAGGAAGGAAGGAAATGAAGTAGAGAGAGAAAGAAAAAAGATGTAACTGAATGGTAACCGAGTATCAAATCTTATAGAGTTATTACAGTGTTTTATCTAAGAATTCATATCTTGGCTGCCAATTTTTCAGTACCAGTTAAGGATTAATATCCTACTTCATTTTGTACATGGATTTCATAGCTTACTCTTGCAGTATCAAAGCCAAAATTAAATTATGACCCTTTTTGTTTGATATGTATTACACAGTTTGCATAAAACTTGTTCTTAATATCATCTTCTTTTGTTCCTTCACTTATTAAATATTCTGGCCCGCCGGCCCCTTATCTCACCCACATGACAGTTCTAGGGTATTCTTATTTCTTGGTACATTTTCTTATGTGCTTTCTTAGAGTATCCATATGATGTATGTGTGTCACCTAGGCTCTGCACTTGTTTCTTTATTCTTCTCACTACAATATATGCAATCCATGGACACTATCAAAGTTTCACATAGAGAAAAGTAGAGATGTAGAAAGAGTGAATAATTTGTCCAAGGGCACAAAGCAATTTGGTAACAAATCTAGACTAATACTAAAAATAATCATCTCTTACATAGGTGTAACAATTTACAGTGAACCATATGCTTTACCATACTTTGCATATTACAATCACACTCTCAACAAATCAACTATAATCTCAGTCTCCAGAATTTCATTTCTGTGTCTTTCCCATATATCATACTGGATATGGATGACATTTTTTAATATTTATCTTTTATCTCTCCACCTGGACAATTCTACCTCAATACTTTCTCAGGAGAATAAGAAAACATTCTGGGGCGCCTGGGTGGCTCAGTTATTAAGTGTCTGCCTTCGGCTCAGGTCGTGATCCCAGGGTCCTGGGATCGAGCCCCGCATCAGGCTCCCTGCTCAATGGGAAGCCTGCTTCTCCCTCTCCCTCTTCCCCTGCTTGTGTTCCCTCTCTCGCTGTCTCTCTCTCTGTCGAATAAATAAATAAAATCTTAAAAAAAAATAAGACAACATTCTAGTCATCTCACTCTCAACTCAATTTGTTTCAATAAACACTTTCTGTGCACCCTCTATTTGTAAAACACTATGTTCATCCCACACTAAAAATAAGTCTAAATGGATCAAAGTGCTAAATGTACAAGCTAAAGCTATAAAGCTTTTGAAAGAAAACATAGGTGTATTTGTTTGTGACCTTGGTTTAAGCAATAGACTCTTAGGTACCTAGCCTAAGCAAAAAGGAAGAAAAAACAGATATATTGGCTTTAATTAAAATTAAAACTTTTTGTACATTAAATGACACTATCAAGAAAATGAAAGAGAACCCATGGAATTAAAGAAAATATTTTCAAATTGTATTTGCTAAAGGCCTTACATCTAGAATATACAAAGAACTCATAACTCAACAATTAAAAGATAAATTATCTGATTTAAATATAAGCAAAATGTTTAAATAGACATTTCTCTGACGAAGATACACAGAAGACCAATAAACACATGAAAAGATGCTCACTGTCATCAGTCATCAGTGAAATGCCAGTCAAAACCATAACAAAATACTACTTTATATCTACTAAGATTGTTATAATAAAAAAAAAAGTAGACAGTAACAAATGCAAATGCACTGGTGTAGAGATTAGAACACATACATTGCTGGTGGGAATGTAAAATGGTGCAGTTGCTTTGGAAAACAGTTTAAAATTCCTCAAAAAGTCAAACAGAGTTACTACGTCAGTCTGCAATTCCACTTCTAGGTATGCACTAAAGAGAACTGAAAATGTGTTTACATAAAACTTGTACACAGACATTCATAACAGCATTATTTATAATATCCACAAGGTGAAAACAGCCAACTATCTACCAGCTAATAAACAGATAAAAAAATGTGGTATATCCTTATAATGAAATATTACTGAGCCATAAAAGAAATCCAGTGTTGATACATGTGGATATATGTGTGGATTAACCTAAACACATCATGAAAGAGGCCAGACACAAAAGGCCAGATACCATTTACATGAAATATCCAAAACAGGCAACTACATAGAAACAAACTAGATCAGTGGTTGCTATGGTCTGAAGGGAGGGGAAATGGTGAGTCACTGCTAATGTATGTGAGATTTCTTTTAGGTTGATGAAAATGTTCTGGAATTAGATAGTGGTGATAGTTACGCAACCTTGAGAATATGCCAAAAGTCACTGAATTATACATTTTGAAAGGGTAAATTTTATTTTAAAGGGTATGAAAATCATATCTCAGTAAGTTAAAACAAAAAATTCACCAGGGTAGAGGAAGAGGAAGGTAAACGAAGAAACCTTTATGAGTGGTTCACTTAAAAGTGAAACGAAACAAAACCACATCTGTGCTAAGTAGTGTGGATCAAAGGATGAATTCCTTCTGTGTTTGAGAAGTTCATAGTGTGGAGAAAGCAGATCTAGCCCAACAGAATACAACACAAGACAGGCTGTAAAAGTGCAGCTTTAACAAATGGTTGAAATATCAAGACAGAAGAGAAAGCAACTAGAGATACTTTTGTAGGGTAGGGAAAATTCAAACCAGGTCTTGAAGGATTTCTCCAGTTAAAAAAGGCATTTCAGGCAAAGGAAAATAAGCAAAGGTGGAAAGACCTAAATGTGGATAGAGCATCTGTAAAACAAAAAGCGCTCCTGTAGGCTGGAGCTCAAGCTTGTGGAAAGAAGAGCTGCGGGCATGTCAATACAGGAAGTTTCTGGAAGCAGGGTCCATTGAAGACTCTGCCAAATGGTTTGGATCACACAGACCTGGCTTCTCATCCCACTTCCACTACTTATGGAGCTGAGAGATCTTCCTCAAAAGAGCCACCAATCTGAATCTCGGAAATGCACAAGAGTATATTGAGAGAAGTTAAAGGAGATGACACAAACAGAATGTGTTTTAACCTCTACACATAGTAGGTACACAGCAAAACATTACTTTTATCATTACAAAAGTAAATTTATGCTTATTGTAGTAAATCCGAAAAATAGAAAAGTAAATGGAAAAATGTTAAGGACATATATACTCTCTCTACCCAGAGATGGTCATTGTTAATGTCTTAGTGTGTATTCTTTCAGTCTTTTTTTAATGTGTGATTAGTTTATGATTATACAAAAATATAATATGATAAACATTTCCATTATCCTCAAATATTTTAACAGTTCCATAATGCTCTGCTTTTAGTATATATTTACTGTAATTACATAAATAATTACCATCATTTTGAGAGCTTTGATTCTTCTATTGCTATGGATATTCATGGCTTACAAACTGTTATATATTTATCAAAGTAATGTATGTTATATATTTTTTAAAGTTATACTTTTCATAATGCTTGTAAAGGAAAACATCAATGCTTGGCCCATCTTTCCCCCTTTCTGATTCTTACTTTCCAGAGGCAACGACTTTCAATTGCTTTAGCTGTTTTCTTTGGTATTTGCTCCCATATTTTTTAAAAATATTTTTATTTATTTATTTATTTGACAGAGAGAAAGTGCACAAGCAGAAAGCAGGAGAGAGAAGCAGGCTCCCTACAGAGGAGCCTGGGATCATGACCTGTGCCAAAGGCAGATACTTAACCAACTGACCCACCTAGATGCACCTACCTCTATATTTTTAAATGACCTTCTTACATTACTATTTTTAAAATATTTTAGACATAATCTACTCACTGCCTGACTGCTACAACATATAAAATTTAGCTTTTTTTTTAATGTTTTTTATTATATTATGTTAGTCACCATACAGTACATCCCTGGTTTCTGATGTAAAGTTCAATGACTCATTAGATGCGTATAACACCCAGTGCACCATGCAATACGTGCCCTCCATACTACCCATCACCAGTCTTTCCCATTCCCCCAACCCCCTCCCCTCTGAAGCCCTCAGTTTGTTTCTCAGAGTCCATAGTCTCTCATGCTTCATTTCCCGTTCTGATTATCCCCCTTTCTTTATCCCTTTCTTCCCCTACGAATCTTCCTACTTCTCATGTACCATAGATGAGAGAAATCATATGATAATTGTCTTTCTCTGCTTGACTTATTTCACTTAGCATTATCTCCTCCAGTGCCGTCCATGTTGCAGCAAATGTTGAGAACTCGTTTTTTCTGATAGCTGAGTAATATTCCATTGTATATTTGGACCACATCTTCTTAATCCAGTCATCTGTTGAAGGGCATCTCGGCTCCTTCCATGATTTGGCTATTGTGGACAATGCAGCTATGAACATTGGGGTGCATATGGCCCTTCTCTTTACTACGTCTGTATCTTTGGGGTAAACACCCAGTAGTGCAATGGCTGGGTCATAGGGTAGTTCAATTTTTANTTGGACCACATCTTCTTTTTTTTATTTTATTTTATTTATTTTTTTTATTATATTATGTTAATCACCATACAGTAAATCCCCGGATTCCGATGTAAAGTTTGATGCTTCATTAGTTGCGTATAACACCCAGTGCACCATGCAATACG
>NC_048218.1:154498403-154625512 GCF_002007445.2 Ailuropoda melanoleuca
GGGCCGGCACGTCTCTGTCCTTTGTGTTTCCAACCCCGCCAGCCGCCAGTCGCCAGCCACCCCGCGCGGGCCCCCGGAGCTCCCTGNGGGCTCCCGGAGCTCCCCGTCTCAGTCTGGTGTCTCACGGGTGCTGACCGCGAGTCCGCCTGCTCCCCCGTGCAGGTGGGCCGCCAGCCGCCAGCCGCCCCGCGCACGCTCCCGGAGCTCCCAGTCTCAGCCTCGATCCAGTGAGCACACAGGAGCTCCGGAGCTCCGCGAGGTGCTTGGTGGCGCGCGCTCCCAGCTCACAGACTCAGTCTGCTGTTTCCAGAGTGCGGGTCCGCGGTCCGCCCCCTCCCCAGTGCAGGTGGCCCGCCAACCGCCAGCCGTCCCGCGTGAGCTCCCGGAGCTCCCGTTCTCAGCCTGCTGTCTCAAGTGTGCGGGTCCGCAGTCTGTCTGCTCCACCGTGCAGGTGGCTACCGCTTCCCGGCGCCCTGACATGGCGACTCCCTCCCCCTTCTGTTTAGCTTCCGATATCTGTGCGCGGTTTCACGGCTCCCTGCTTCGTACCTCGATANTCCTAGTTCTTATGTTCCATAGATGAGAGAAATCATATGATAATTGTCTTTCTCTGCTTGACTTATTTCACTTAGCATTATCTCCTCCAGTGCCGTCCATGTTGCAGCAAATGTTGAGAATTCGTTCTTTCTGATAGCTGAGTAATATTCCATTGTATATATGGACCACATCTTCTTAATCCAGTCATCTGTTGAAGGGCATCTCAGATCCTTCCACGATTTAGCTATTGTGGACAATGCAGCTATGAACATCGGGGTGCATATAGCCTTTCTCTTCACTACATCTGTATCGTTGGGGTAAATACCCAATAGTGCAATTGCTGGATCATAGGGTATCTCTATTTTTAACTTTTTGNATTTTTAACTTTTTAAGGGACCTCCACACTGTTTTCCAGAGTGGCTGTACCAACTTGCATTCCCACCAACAATGTAGGAGGGATCCCCTTTCTCCACATCCTCTCCAACAATTGTTGTTTCTTGCCTTGTCTATCTTTGCCATTCTAACTGGCGTAAGGTGGTATCTCAGTGTGGTTTTGATTTGAATTTCCCTGATGGCTAATGATTTTGAACATTTTTTCATGTGTCTGTTAGCCATTTGTATGTCTTCATTGGAAAAGTGTCTGTTCATATCTTCTGCCCATTTTATGATTTGTTTATTTGTTTCTCGCATATTGAATTTGAGTTCTTTGTAGATCTTGGATACCAGTCCTTTATCTGTGGTGTCCTTTGCAAATATATTCTCCCATTCCGTGGGCTGTCTCTTAGTTTTTTTGACTGTTTCCTTTGGCTGTGCAGAAGCTTTTTATCTTGATGAAGTCCCATAAGTTCATTTTATCTTTTGTTTCTCTAGCCTTGGAGATGTGTCATGAAAAAGGTTGCCTTGGCCGATGTTATAGAGAGTTGTTGCCTATGTTCTCCTCTAGAATTTTGATGGATTCCTGTCTCACATTGAGGTCTTTCATCCATTTGGAGTTTATTTTTGTGTATGGTGTGAGAGAGTGGTCAAGTTTCATTCTTTTGCATGTAGCTGTCCAATTTTCCCAGCACCATTTATTGAAGAGACTGTCTTTTTTCCACCGGATGTTTTTTCCTGCTTTATCAAAGATTAGTTGCCCAAAGAGCCGAGGGTCCATTTCTGGGTTCTCTATTCTGTTCCATTGGTCGATGTGTCAATTTTTGTGCCAGTACCATGCGGTCTTTATGATCACAGCTTTGTAGTACAGCTCGAAATCCGGCATTGTGATGCCCCCAGCTTTGTTTTTCCTTTTCAACAGTTCCTTGGCGATTCGGGGCCTTTTCTGGTTCCATACAAATTTAAGGACTATTTGTTCTAGTTCTTTGAAAAATGTCACTGGTATTTTGATCGGGATAGCATTGACAGTGTAGATTGCTCTGGGTAGCATGAACATTTTAACTATGTTATTTCTTCTGATCCATGAACATGGAATATTTTTCCATCTATTTCTGACTTCTTCAATTTCTCTCAAGAGTGATTTATAGTTTCTAGAATATAGATCCTTTACGTCTCTGGTTAAGTTAATTCCAAGGTAACGTATGGTTTTTGGTGCTATTGTAAATGGGATGGATTCCCTAATTTCTCTTTCTTCAGTCTCATTATTCGTGTATAGAAATGCAACTGATTTCTGATAATTGATTTTGTATCCCGCCACATTACTGAATTGTTCTATAACTTCTAATAGTTTGGGAGTGGATTCTTTTGGGTTTTCCATATAGAGTATCATGTCATCTGCGAAGAGAGACAGTTTGACTTCTACCTTGCCGATTTGGATACCTTTTATCCCTTTTTGTTGTCTGATTGCTGTTGTAAGGACTTCTAGTACTATGGNGTCTTCTGATTGCTGTTGCAAGGACTTCTAGTACTATGTTGAATAATAGTGGCGAGAGTGGGCATCCTTGTCGTGTTCCTGATCTTAAGGGAAAGGCTTCCAGCTTTTCCCCATTGAGAATAATGCTTGCAGTAGGCTTTTCATAGATGGCTTTTATGAGATTGAGAAATGTACCCTCTATTCCTACACTCTGAAGGGTTTTAATCAGGAAAGGATGCTGTATTTTGTCAAATGCTTTTTCTGCATCAATTGAGAGAATCATATGATTTTTGAATTTTTCCTTCTGGATAAAATCTAAGACACCAATCGACTTGCGAATGTTGAACCCCCCTTGCATTCCAGGGATGAATCCCACTTGGTCATGATGGATAATCCTTTTAATGTACTGTTGGATTCTATTAGCAAGGATCTTGTTGAGGATTTTGGCGTCCATATTCATTAGGGAAATCGGTCTGTAATTCTCCTTTTTGAGGGGGTCTTCGCCTGGTTTGAGGATCAAGGTAATATTAGCCTCATAGAATGAGTTTGGTAGCTTTCCTTCTGTTTCTATTTTTTGAAATAGCTTTAGGAGAATAGGTATTATTTCTTCTTTGAATGTTTGGTAGAATTCCCTAGGAAAACCATCCAGGCCTGGAGTTTTGTTTTTGGAAGGTTGTTTATCACTGTTTCAGTCTCTTCATAATTAATTGGATNGTAATATTGGCCTTATAGAATGAGTTTGGTAGCTTTCCTTCTGTTTCTATTTTTTGAAATAGCTTTAGGAGAATAGGTATTATTTCTTCTTTGAATGTTTGGTAGAATTCCCCAGGAAAACCGTCTGGGCCTGGAGTTTTATTATTTGGAAGGTTGTTTATCACTGACTCAATTTCTTCATAGTTAATTGGCCTATTTAAGAAATCTATTTCTTCCTGTTTCAGTCTTGGTAGTTTATAGGTTTCCAGGAAGGCCTCCCATCTCTTCCAGATTGCTTAATTTATTGCCATATAGCTGTTGATAAAAGTTTCTAATAATCCTTCCAATTCATTGGTGTTGGTTGTGACCTCTCCTTTTTCATTCAAAATTTTATTAATGCTCAGTCCTTTCTCTTTGTTTTTGGACAAGTTTTGCCAGTGGTCTATCAATTTTATGGATTCTCTCAAAGAACCAGCTTCTAGTCCTGTTGATCTGCTCTACTGTGGTTCTGGTCTCTAATTCATTGATTTCTGCTCTAATCTTGGTCAACTCCTTCCTTGTCAGTGGGTTAGGCCTGTCCCTCTGTTGCTGTTCCAGTTTCTTGAGGTGAGAATATAGAAACTGCATTTTAGATTTTTCTATTCTTTTGAGTGAGGCTTGGATGGCTATGTNCTTTTGGATAAGTCTTGCCAGTGGTCTGTCAATTTTATTAATTCTTTCAAAGAACCAGCTTCTAGTTCTGTTGATCTACTCTACTGTACCCTGATTTCTAATTCATTGATTTCTGTTCTAATCTTGGTCAACTGCTTCCTCATGTGTGGATTAGGACTGTCCCTCTGTTGCTGTTCGGNTTCCAGTTTCTTGAGGTGAGAATATAGAAACTGCATTTTAGATTTTTCTATTCTTTTGAGTGAGGCTTGGATGGCTATGTATTTCCCCCTTAGGACTGCCTTTGCAGTATCCCATAGGTTTTGGACCGTTGTGTATTCATTCTCGTTGGTCTCCATAAATTGTTTAATTTGTTTTTTGATTTCCTGGTTTATCGAGTCATTCTTGAGCAGGATGGTTCTTAGCCTCCAAGTGTTTGAGTTTCTTCCAGGTTTTTCCTTGTGGTTGAGTTCCAATTTCAGAGCGTTGTGGTCTGAGAATATGCAGGGAATAACTTCAGTCTTTTGGTATTGGTTGAGACCTGTTTTGTGACCCAGAACAAGGTCTATTCTTGAGAATGTTCCATGGGCATTAGAACAGAATGAGTATTCTTTGGTTCTGGGGTGTAGTGTCCTATATATCTCTATGAGGTCCAACCTGTCGNGTGTTCTATATATATCTATGAGGTCCAACTCGTCGAGTATGGCATTCAAAGCCTTTGATTCTTTGCTTAGTTTTTGCCAGGGTGTTCTGTCTATTTCTGATAGTGGGGTGTTGAGGTCCCCTACTATTACTGTGTTCTTATCTATATGTCTCTTTATTTTGGTAAGAGTTGGCTTGTGTATCTTGCTGCTCCCCTGCTGGGGGGCATATATATTTATAATTGTCATATCCACTTGTTGGATACCTCCTTTAAGAATAATATAGTGTCCTTCTGTGTCTCTAACTATAGTCTTTAGTTTAAAATCCAATCTGTCTGATATGAGAATTGCTACCCCAGCTTTCTTTTGAGGTCCATTGGCGTGAAAGATGGTATTCCATCCCTTTACTTTCAGTCTGAATGTATCTTTAGGTTCAAAATGAGTCTCTTGTAGACAGCAAATGGATGGGTCATGTCTTTTTATCCAATCTGCAACCCTGTGGCGTTTTATGGGAGCATTTAGGCCATTTGCATTGAGACTGATTATTGAGAGATATGATTTTAATGATGCCATGTTGCCAGTAAGTCTGTGTTTCTGTAGATTGTGACTTTCTGTTCTGTATCACTCTTGGGGCCTTTTTACCTTATAGAACCCCCCTTAATATCTTCGGTAGGGCTGGTTTCATGGTTTTGAAATTGGTCAATGACTGGTGATTCTGGAAGGTCTTTACTTCTCCATCAATTCTCAATGACAGCCTTGCTGGATAAAGGATCCTTGGCTGCATGTTTTTCTCTGAAAGAGCTTTAAAAATGCCCCCCCCCCAACCCTTTCTCTCATTCCAGGTCTGTGTAGATAGGTCTGATGTAATTCTGATACCTTTGCCTTGGTACGTGAGAAATTTCTTTGCCCTGGCCACTTTCAATACTTATCCTTGGATCTAATATTTGTGAATTGCACTATGACGTGACGTGGCGTAGGTTTGTCGTGTTTGAGCTTGGAGGGGTCCTCTCTGCCTCTCGGACATGAATGTTTGTTTCCCTTGCTAGATTAGGGAAGTTTTCAGCTACAATTTGTTCAAATATCTCTTCTAGACCTCTGTTTTTCTCCACCCCCTCGGGGATGCTGATGATTCTGACATTGGATCTTTTCATTGAGTCAGTAATCTCCCATAACCTACGTTCTTGAGAATGGATTTTTTTGAGTCCAGATTCTATTTTAGCTTTCTCTTCTACTAACCCATCCTCCAGTTCACTGATATGCTACTCTGCCTCATTCACCCTGGCCATCAGAGCCTCTAGTTTTGACTTCATTTGGCTCATAGAATTTTTAATTTCTGCCAGATTCGCTCTCATTTCCACCCTTAGAGATTCTACATTCACATTCACATTTTTGTTAATACTTTTTATGAGTCTACAATAATCTTGACCATTGTTACTCTGAATTCCATTTCTGATAATTTGGTTATATCCATATCCATTAGTTCTGTGGCAGAGGCCACAGACTCATTGTCTTTTCTTTGCTGGGGGAGATTTCTCCTTCTCGTCCATTCTGATGAGGAGAGGTTGCAGGGTTGTCCAGAGCCCAAATTATTGACCGGGACCCAGGCAGTGCGCACTTGTTTTATAGTGATTTTAGGGATGTGGGCTTCTTGACTTTTCAGCCTGCCTTCTGGGGGAGGGGCCTGTCGCGCCGATACTCAGGCAATCCTGTTTGGGTAGAGTCTCCGTGTCGCCTGCAAGGGGGGATGGGGATGGCCACACTGTGAGCCAGTATTTCCAGGCTTTTGTTCCCTGGTGGCTTTCCCTGGTTTGCTGTGCCTCTTCTGAGAGTCAGAGCAGCAGTGGCCAAATCTCAGCCTCTGTCTCAGAATAGAGGGATCGTGGACCGTTCTCCACTGATGTTCTGGATACTTTAACTCTGTTTCTGTTGGTGCTGCTCAACCCTGCAGTGTCCCACACCCGGCGTCCCAGCCCTCACTTCCAGGGCCTGCATGTCTCTGTCCTTTGTGTTTCTAACACGGCCAGCCACCAGCCGCCAGCCGCCCCGGTGCGCTCCAGAACTCCCGGTCTCAGTCTGGTTCCAGTGAGCGCACCGAGCTCCGTTTCAGTGTGGTGGCGCACGTTCCCTGGCTCACGGTCTCAGTCTGCTCTCTTGCGGGTGCCGGTCTACGAGTCCGCCCGCTCCCCCATGCAGGTGGCTACCGCTTCCCGGTGCCCAAACGGGGTGGCTCCCTCCCCCTTCCATTTATCTTCCGATATCTGTGCGCAGATTCATGGCTCTCTGCTTCATACCTGAATACTCAGCACCGGAAATGTTCATTTGTAGAGATCCAGATGTATCTTCCTGCTTCTTATGCTGATTCCGTGGATGTTCAGGATGGTCTGGTACCTTCCAACGCAACTCATGGGAGTGGCTGAAAAGGGGGTCCCCTACTCTTCCGCCATCTTAACTTCTCCAAAATTTAGCTTTTTATATTAGCACTTACATACACAAACACACACCACAGACTTCCTCTCTTCATCTCTTCCCAACAGAGCTGTCATCATTATTTCTGATAAACTGAAATGTGTATATTTTGTGACTTTGAAAATGTTATATGCTCTTGAGCACTGCAGCATATTATGAAATTTTCATCTTCCATTCTATTTACATGAAGTTTATTTTTCCCCTACTTATTTATTATTGATTTATACCCAAATCTATGGCTGAAAGTTTCTCTTATTAATACTTTCAAATATAACAAGTATTCTAAGAAAGTTGACTTTTATTCTTCTTTTTTGGAAATAGTTTCTGGAGACTTTGTTAGGCTTACCACCTTCTCTGCTCTCAGGTTGGCTTCATAGCTGTTGTCCTCTGGTTGCCTTTTACCATCATTTGGGGGTTTAATGTCTCTCTCAGTGAATTTCCAGTTTCCTAGCGGTCATTTCTTCCTACTTCTTTAACTTTTGTCTTGATAAATATTTCCTCTAGTATACAGAAGCAGGCACATTGGAATGTTTTTATTCTACTCACATGCTTGATTGATATGTTACTTAGGTATATGATTTCAGGGTGGGAATAATTTTCCTTCAGAGTTTTGAATGCTTTGACACCACTAGAATCTAGTTGCTGGTGAAAAATCTCATGCCATTTTTAGTCCATCACTTTTGGATATCTGATGTGATTATTTTCACATTATTTTCTTGAAGACATTACTCTATGTTTTTATTTCTAATGTTCTAACATTTCATGATAAAATGTTTAAGTATGGATTTTATTTTCATTCACTTGGCTGGAGCACGCTAAATTTCAAAATTTCCAAACTTTAAGTCTCAAAAATTTTCTTGGTTTATTTATTTGACAATACTTTCTTTTCCCTTTCTCTGCTTTTTTTTTTTTTGAGAAAAAAACAGTTGGTTAATGAAAACCACAGGATATTACAAGAAAACTACAGACCAATATTTCTTATGAACATCATGCAAAATCCTCAACAAAATATCAGCAAATTGAATCCAACAATGTGTAAAAGGAATTATATACCACAACCAAATGGGGTTTATCCCAGGTATACAAGCCTGGTTCATCATTCAAAAAATAAAATAACCCATCATATCAAGAGGCTAAAAAAGAAAAATCACATCAATAGATGTAGAAAAAGCATTTGTCAAAATCCAGTACTCATTTATGGCAAAAACTCTCAGTAGCCTAGGAACAGAGGGAATCTTCCTTAACTTAACAAAGAATATCTACCATAAAACCCATAACTAAGATAATACTTGATAGTGAAAAACTAGAAGCTGTCCCATTAAGGCCAGGAATAAGGCAAGCTATACTACAAAGCTGTGATCACAAAGACAGCATGGTACTGGCACAAAAACAGACACATAGACCAATGGAACAATACAGAACCCAGAAATGGACCCTCAGCTCTTTGGGCAACTAATCATTGACAGTGCAGGAAAAAACATCCAGTGGAAAAAAGACAGTCTCTTCAATAAATGGTGCTGGGAAAATTGGACAGCTACATGCAAAAGAATGAAACTTGACCACTCTCTCACACCATACACAAAGATAAACTCCAAAAGGATGAAAGACCTCGATGTGAGACAGGAATCCATCAAAATCCTAGAGGAGAACATAGGCAGCAACCTCTATGACATTGGCCAAGGCAACCTTTTTCATGACATCTCCAAAGGCAAGAAAACAAAAGGTAAAATGAACTTGCGGGACTTCATCAAGATAAAAAGCTTCTGCACAGCCAAGGAAACAGTCAAATATCTAAGAGGCAGCCCACGGAATGGGAGAATATATTTGCAAATGACACTACAGATAAAAGACTGGTATCCAAGATCTACAAAGAACTTCTCAAACTCAATACACATGAAACAAATAATCAAATCAATAAATGGGCCGAAGATATGAACAGACACTTTAGCAATGAAGACATACAAATGGCTAACAGACACATGAAAAAATGTTCAAAATCATTAGCCATCAGGGAAATTCAAATCAAAACCACACTGAGATACCACCTTATGCCAGTTAGAATGGCAAAAATTGACAAGAAACAACAATTGCTGGAGAGGATGTGGAGAAAGGGGATCCCTCTTACACTGTTGGTGGGAATGAAAGTTGGTACAGCCACTCTGGAAAACAGTGTGGAGGTCCCTCAAAAAGTTAAAAATAGAGCTACCCTATGATCTAGCAATTGCACTACTGGGTATTTACCCCAAAGATACAGATGTAGTGAAGAGAAGGGCCATATGCACCCCAACGTTCATAGCAGCATTGTCCATAATACCTAAATTGTGGAAGGAGCCGAGATGCCCTTCAACAGATGACTGGATTAAGAAGATGTGGTCCACATATACAATGGAATATTACTCAGCCATCGAAAGAACGATTTCACAACATTTGCAGCAGCATGGATGGGACTGGAGGAGATAATGCTAAGTGAAATAAGTCAAGCAGAGAAGGACAATTATCATATGGTTTCACTCATTTATGGAACATAAGAAATAGGAAGGTGGGTAGAAGAAGAAAGGGAAGAATGACGGAGGGGTAAACAGAAGGGGGAATGAACCCTGAGAGACTATGGACTCTGGGAAATAAACTGAGGGCTTCAGAGGGGAGGGGGGTGAGGGATTGGGATAGGCTGGTGATGGGTATTAAGGAGGGCATGTATTGCATGGAGCACTGGGTGTTATATGCAAGTAATGAATCAAGGAACATTACATCAAAAACTAGCGATGTACTGTATGGTGACTAATATAATAAAAATTATTATAAAAAATAAATTTCTGTTGTTTATTTAAAAAAAGTATTAAGGCAAGGATGTCCTTTCTTACAACTCCTTTTCAAAATTTAATGGAAGTGCTACCTAACACAGTAAGACAAGAAAAGGAAAGGAAAGTTACACAGATGGAAAAGGAAGATATAAAACTGACTTTGTTCACAGGTGACATAACTATCTATGTGAAAAATCCAACTGAAATGACCAAAGAAGCTCCTGGAACTAGTAAGAGATGATAGCAAGGTTGCAGGATACAAAGTTAATGAACAAAAGTTAATTGCTTTCAGATATACCAGCAATGAACACACAAAATTTGGAATTAAAGACACAATGTCATTTACAATAGCAACCCCCAAAATGAAACAGGTATAATTCTAATAAATTATGTACAAGACTTATACAAAGAACACTAAATAACAAAATCAAACAAGAACTAAATGAAGAGACAGTATATGTTCATGGATAGGATGACTCAATATTGTCAAGATGTCAGTTTTTCTCAACTTGATCAATCACAACCAAAATCCTAGCAAGTCATTTTATGGATTTTGACCCATTCTAAAGTTTATACAGAGAAGCAAAGGGCTCAGAATAGCCAACAGAATATTAAAGACACTATTTGAAAAATGACACGACCCGACTTCAGGACTTACTACAAACTACAGTATTCTAGAAAGTGTGGTGTTGGTGAAAGAAAAGACAAATAGATGAATGCAACAAATTAGCCCAGAAATGGACTCACATAAATATAGAGAAATTTGTCCTGTGACAAAGGAGCAAAGGTAATACAAAGGAGTAAAGCTAGTTTTTTCAACAAATAGTGCTGGAAAACTGGACATCTACATGTTAAAAAAAAAAAAAGAATCTAGGCTCAGACCTTACAACTCTTCACAAGAATTAATTCAAAATCCATCACAGGCCTAAATGTAAAATATAAAGCAATAAAACTTCTAAAAGATAAAATAAGAGAAAATCTGGACAACTTTGGGTATTGCAGTGACTTTTCAGATACAACACTGAAGGCATGATCCATCAAAGAACGGATAAGCCAGACTTCATTTAAATTAAAAAATTCTGTTCCCGAAAGACAATGTCAAGAGGTTGAGAAGACAAATCACGCTAGGAGAAAATGTTTACAAAAGACACATTTAATAAAGGACAGTTGTCCAAAATATAGAAAAAAAACTCTTAAAATTCAGCAATAAGAAAACAATGGGCCCAAGACCTTACCAGACACCTCATAAAAGAACATATACAAATGGCAAATAAGCATATTAGAAGATGCTCCACATTGCATGTTATCAGGGAAATGCAAATTCAACCAACAATAAGATATGACTACACACCCATTAAAATGGTTAAAATCCAGAACACTGTCAACTCCAAATGCTGGTGAGAGTGTGGAAAAATAGGAAATTTCATTATTGCTGGTGGGAATACAAAATTGTACAGACACTTTGGAAGGCAGCTTAGTAGTTACTTACAAAGCTAAACATACTCTTACCATATGACCCAGCAATTGCACTCCTTGGTTTTTACCCAAAGGAATTGAAAACATATTCACACAAAATCCTGCACATGGATGTTCATAACTATAAAAATTTGGAAGCAACTGAAATACCATTCAGTAGGTGAATGGATAAACTGTGGTGTATTCAAAGAATAGAATATTATTATTCAACACTAAAAAGAAAGGAGCTATCAAGCCATGAAAATGTATGAAGGAAACTTACATGCATATTAATTGAAATAAGCCAATCTAAAAGGCTATATTGTGATTTCAATTACATGACTTTTTAGAAAAGACAAAACTATGGAGAGTAAAAGGATCAGTGGTTGGGTGGGGGGAGGGATAAATAGGTGGAGCTCAGAGGATGTCTAGGGCAATGAAAATACTTTGCATGATATAATGATGAATATATGTCATTACACATTTGTCCAAACCCATATAATGTACAACATCAAGTACGAGCCAGAACGTAAATTATGGACTCTGAGGTGATTACAATGTGTCAATGTAGGTTCAGTTGGAATGTTGATAATGGGGAACACTATGCATGTGTGGGGGCAAGGGTTACAAGGGAAATTTCTCTATGTACCTTCCTCTTAATTGTTTTGTGAACCTAAAACTGCTCTATAAAAATAAAGCCTTAAAGAAAGTAGATCACACATTACACCATTGGACTAATCCTCTTTTTTTGTATTGTTTTGTTTTGTTCTACAACTAGTTTTTTTTTGTGTTTTTTTTTTCTTTTGTGTTTTTTTTTTTCCTATCCTTTGGAAGATTTTCTAAACTTTATCTTCCAACCCATATTTGCAGTATTTTATTTCTGTTCTCATATATTCTATTTGTAAGAATTCATTTTTGTTCTATCATGTTTCTTTTATATAGCATTCTATCCGTTTCGTAAATGTTATACCTACCCTTCCTTCTTTAAAGACATCAATTATGATAGGATTTTAAAAACTATTTTCTTCTGCCCCTTGCATTTCTCTGTTTTCCCAATGTTCTTTTGCTGCTACTGGTGTTTTGTTTTTCAGTTTGACCTCTATCCCTCTCAGACACTTTGAATATCTACAGGTCAAGGAAAAATCCTTTTATTGTTGGTCTGAGGGTTCTAAGAATAATCCAGAAATTCTTGAATCCAGTGGAGAAAGATTGCCTCAGTTTTCCTGTGTTCAGTTTAGTTATTTTGCCCTCAGCTCTACCTGCTATTCCCGTGTCCAAGGACCTTCTAGTTCACTGCAATCAGGAAGTAAGCTGTCTTTTCCTGAATAAGGGAATAAAGCTTGCTCAGGTGTGCTGGGTTTCTGGGGATTATAAAATGCTTCTAAAGAATTTCAACTGATCCCCTAGTTTTGAACTCCAACTATATGCCCTTTGCAGATGCTCTTACTGTCTCTAATTCTTGGGACTTTCTAGAGTTCTCTGGTACAGACTATCTTTGTTCTTGGCTCCATACTCTGTAAGATTAGGCTTTAGCCTTGGTACAGCTAATTTGTTATATTCTTGTCCCACAACTTTCAGCTTTCAAAGTTTTATTGCAGTACTTTCCACTTATTGCTCAATATTTTTAGGGCTTATAGCTTTTTTTGTCCATTGTATTACTATAATTTTCAAGAGTCTTCTTGAAGAAGAGAGAGATGAATGCAAGTGGTCAGGCCGCTGTGATGAAGTAAAAGCAAGTATCCACATTTTTGTACTGTAAGCTGGCACAGTAATCTACGATCTTTTCATGCTACTTAATACTGTAACAAACAATATTCAGTCATTTAAAAATAAACTTTAATGTTCCAACGAAAATTTGGGATTTTTATTTCAACACTAGCAATTTTTCCAAAAAAAATTTAAAATATCGATTCCTTTGCATAGTATGTTTCAAAATCAATATTTTCTGAAGTCTACCAGTCATTCAGCAGTCAGATAATTTTAATAAATGTATATACCCCTCCTAGAGATACATGATGCTTATCAAGATAATAAAGGTTCAGAGTAAAGAAACACATTTAACTTTGTTTAAACTTGCATTTCCTAAACTTATTTCACAATTTGACAATGTTCCTGCAAAATTCTAAGTAGAATTGCAAAAAGTAGAATATTTGTTCTGTGAAATACATTCTGAGAAACTCTGTTGCAGGCTTACTATTTACCTTGTCACAGTTGTCACAAACATAATATGTAATAAATGTTTATTTCAATTATTATCAATTCTTTTGGATGTGTTAGAAAAGAGCTATAATGGATTAGCTTGCCATGGATATATAACTACAGTAATATCATTAATATTTGGACTCTAATTATCAAGCGTGACAGTTATATTTTATGCAGAATACACAATTACAAAAAATAAGTTATGCCTGCCATCTCTACACTGTAACCTAGCTCCATAGGCAATACAGAAGTCATCTCTTGCTGTTTTACTCTTTAGCACAGATACACAAACGTTGAAAATCTAACCCACTGGTGATACTCAAAATTGTTATTTAATTATGTATTCTATATTGAAGTAAATTGGGTTAAATTTACATAGTAACTATACAGAAGCAGGAAAAGAAAGGAAAAAAAGGTTATTTAGCTCATAGGCTGCATACTCTCTCGCTGGACTACAAGGAAGCGTCACTTGAATTACCAAAGTAGCTATTTTTCTGCTTTGAGCTCTTAACCAAATATTGGCACCTAAGAGCACCGTCTCTCCTTCAGTGGATCAAGCCAAATACAACTACAGCCCAAAAAAGACATCCTGTCCCTCCTTTAACAGCCAGCAGTCTCCTCTTGCAGTTCCAAAGAAAAACAGGAACAAATATTTGCAAAGATTTTTGTCTTGTACCAAAAATGAGCATTAATAAAATCATGGTTGGAGAAAAGCACTGAGAGAGTATATAAAAACGATACTGTAATGTCAAAGTGGGAAGCATTAATTCATAAGATGCAGGAGTATTTTTAGATGGTACTGACAGTTTGCATGAAGCTTGGGAGTGGTGTGACTTGCTTTCATAGGAAAGGAATGGCTTAGCCTGGGAATTTTATTGGCAGATATCATAGCTTAAAAATGCACATGGGATGTCTGTCTTATAAACCAGTAAGTATAATATTTTACATTTTTTTCATTTTATGAAAGGAATCAGTTATTATACAAGAGAAAAGTTTTCTTGCTTTTCTCATTATTCATCTTACTTTTGCTAGACAGTATTAAACAGAAGTCTGCATATTATCTTGGTTTTTATGGTTCTCTATAGTTTTCAAAGTACTTTCACATACATCACCTCCTTTAATCCCTGCAACAACTGTTGAGGGTGTTATTAATATCTCTGCTTTATCTAAGAGAAAACTGAAGACCAAAAGGGATTAGTGAATTGCCTAAGACTACACAACCACTAAATAATAGAGCCAAGTGTGGAACCCTGAACTTCTGCTCCCAAATCCAAAGAGGACACTCCCTTCTACCACTCCTGTGACATGTTCTTCCTTTTTCTAATTAGCTTAACGTAACTGCAGACTTTATGAAACATCCTATATTGGGAGTTATTTTGCATCACGTGTCAGATTGAAGCATACAAAATTTGTTGTTTGTTTTTTGTTGTTGTTGTTCTGGTCAGAGCAGGTGAATATCAGCAATTTCACATAGTTCAATCTAACACATAAAGGATTCTTGTAAAGATATTTGATAATTTGCAACACTGCTCATATATAAGTGTCCTGTTTTAAAACTATACCATAAAAATTTAGTGTTTTTTTTTTTAAACATCCGTTCTAGCATTGAAGCCATGTCTAATTGCATACACACTAGTTTTGTCAGTTTGATTGACTTAGTTCAGCCAATGTAAATAAAATCGTCCAATGGGTTGTTTTGGCTAAAAACTATTTGTTTTTATTTTTCAACGAATAAATCAATAAAGTTAGTTGAAAGGGTTCATTTGTGTAAAAACAGTGTAAGTGATGCAGTGAGAAAAGGTGCTTGTGGGCAGGGGTTCGAGGGAGTTCTCAGATGACAGAGGCCCTTTGCATGGCCTCAGGATGCTGAGAAGAGGGGAAGAGTGGTCATGTTCAGAATGCTCTCATTTCCTGCCCTCTCCCCAGGGAGGCACAGATATCATAAAAGGTCCTGGAATGAACTTTTCTGAATCCTAAAATAATTCTTTTTCAACTTTTAAGGGATGGGTAAAATTTAGGATTGATCCTTCGTTTTTAAAAAACTGTGACTGTTAGTCATTTCAGGAAAAAAAAAAATCATACTGACCAAGCCATGAGTTTAATAACCTGTGTCCATAGAATTTATAATGGTTCTAAACATAGTCATGCTTTTTAAAAATGTATAATTTTACTCAGTTTAAACTCAGAAAAATATCAGTAAGAGAGCAAGATGCCTATATATTAAGCTATTTGACAAGGCAAACTCTAACAATTATTGTTAAGACTGAGGTGGTCTCCTTAATCATTCTAGATTCTATCAGATGGAGAGCATATTCTATAATTCATGGCCAATATTGAATTTTAAAGTGTGACTAATGATTAGTATTTGTTAAGAATTTTCACTCATTATTTAATTCATTGAATTTTATTTGTTCACAAATAAATACCTCCCGAGTGCTCACTGTGGCTATAGCAAGATTTTCAGGTACTTTGTAGCCCTGGGGATACAACAGTGAACAAAAGGAATACGTGAGGTTTGTAAGCAACTATTTATTTAATTTCACTCTATTTTAGTGAAACTTGTGTGTCAAACCTTAGATGCAAGTCCTCATTTTTTAAAATTTTTTCACAGGCAATATCTATAACCAATTTTCTCCCAGTAATATTTTCTTTATGAAGAGCCTCTGAAAAGTACAGTCATGATGATTATGGAAAACATTTTCTCTTATTTAAATTAGATTGTACTCAATTGTGCTTTTTATATCAAGAAATATATATGATGTAAATAGCTTTAAAAATAATTTTAATAAGCTATTTAATGAGATCTGAGAAATTAAATATTGACCTAGGCTTTATGCCAATTTAAAAATAAGATTTTCAACTCACACTGACATGATTTAAAAATAAGGTATTAGTGAAAAAGTAACAAACACACATAATTAGAAAGTTTTATAGGAAGCTGATTGGAGAAATTTGGAACAAAAATAAGTTCCATGAGTAAATATTTCAGATAAAATATGAACTATAAGAAACAATTTATAACTCTAAATTGGAAATTAAACTGAGTTTTTGAGAAAGTTAAAGTAATTGATATTAAAATTTATAAAATAAAGGCAGATTACGATTTATTAGTGTATAATTTCTTTGAATTATAATAAAGAATGTTCTAATAATTCATGCAATAGATATTTATTGTAGGCCTACTATGTAACACACCCAGTCCTGAAGAAGATAGAGGTGGTCCCTGCTCCAGTGGACCATACTATTGAACAAAGGAAATGAATGTTATTTAAGTGCCCAGAGATAAGGAGATATCTCCAGTTAAAGCATAGGTCATTAGACAAAAAGTCATTGCCTCAAAGTAGTTGGAATTTTCTGCTACCCCATTTACTGTCTCATTATTAGTGCTGTGTGCTTTTGAGATCAGCATAATATTTCTTAAAAACTTTCTAATATCCGATTTTAGCCCTGTTTTTGTAAAAGTATCTTGATTGCCCCTTCTTGTTTTCACAAAACACATGTTAAATAAAGGTTGTAGAAAAACAGCATTACTCATATTTCCTCTCAGTGTTACAACTTCATCTTTACCACCTCTAGATAGTAATAACAACCATAATGGGTTACACTTAAGGTCAAGCACAACGAGCTTCGGTAAAAAGCTATAGGATGTGGTGATTTACTTAGATGTTAGGATAACCACGGAGGGCCTATTTTACCAGAGCTCTAACTTGTCTATATCTGAGCAGTAGGGGTTTTCATTAACATTCATCAAATCGTCCTGCAGAGAGACCTGGGCTGCTGGTCTCTCTAGAATGAGCATGTCTTTTGGCACTTTGTTGATCAGACCTCTGGGAGATCAGAAGGAAAGCATACTCAGTAAATGATTCAGGATCTTAGAATTCACTTCCCTTGCCAAGAAAGGAAAACCAGAGTCTTTGGGGGGCTGAGAAGCTCACATATTTACACATGTATTTACTTGAAGAAGTGTGGTACAAATTCCCAGGACTCTCAGGAAAATAAGAATACTGTTTTGTGGTTATATTTGGCAAAAGGACTAGAGATTCAATGTCATGATACACAAATATTACAAACACTGAAATAAATGAAATAAGATCTTTCCTTCATTTATGCACCACAAATGTTTCAAATAATTCACAATAGTTCTGCAAATGACCACAGGTCCACAAACTTAAAGCTGAGTGATATTAAGTTGAACTCAGAAGAATCCTACTTGGAAAAGGTAAAAAGTTTTCTAATGCAAAAATAAGACACAAAATATGTATGGTACTGCAGATCAATTTTATCACCTACATCAACATAGAATTTCTAAGTAAGTTTTAGAGAATATTAGAAAGCTAATTTCGGTGTATGTATTCCCCAGTACTCTAAATTATTCTTAACACACTATGTGAGTTCAATAAATATCAGTCGACTTTGATGTATTACAAAATTTTTGTAAGGTGAAATTATTCTTTTCCAATTTATTTGATGTTCTGAGAAAGATGGAAGGTTTCAAGACTATAAAGATAAAACAGGTATTTTATATAATTGTTCCATCAATTATAAGTCTTCAAGATTATTTATTAGTTTGCTGGAAAATCAATTCTACTAATGTCATAAATATGTTTCCATGGTACACTATCATCAGAAAAGTTCTACAAATTGAAATATGTGATTAAGTGCTAAAATGTACAAAAGGATAAATTAAAAGAAACCATACTTCCTATAGCTAAATAAGTCTTGACTACTGAACACTAAATTAAAGTTAATAGGCACAGCTAAATCACAGTCATGTGAGCTGCATGACATGCAGGAACTCCAGATCTTTATCATTACTATCTAATCTTCCTCCTCTGTGGTGCACTAACTGCTAAATACTATAAATTTCTTTTTCTAGAACTCCATCACAGGTACAAGGAGAAATTAAGCTGCATCATGTGATTGGCCAAAATGTTCTATATGAACATTTCACGTATCCAATTAATATAATATAGAATGATAATGATTTATAAAAGAGTCCACGCAAAATGGAAAGAAAAAAATGAATTACTTTACAAACTTTAGTCAGTTCTGTCTCCTCCAAAGAATTCTTCTAAAACTCAGAGCCAGATTTCCTAGAGGGTAGAATGCAGCAGGCATAAATTGCAGGATGACAGGCTGTCAGATTCTCTGAAAAGGTCCACTTTCACAGAGCTTTACTATAGGATGTGAATGAAGTTAACTGGATGGGAACATCTGGAGTGTCAGATTACTATGAATTAGATAATTGGAATAAGTTATAAAAAGGAAGAACATTCCACTGTCCTTTACTTCTGAATCACTAGATACAATTTTGGTGTGCCTATTTGGGATGTAATTATTTACCACTACCCAGTGAGTATTTAGAATACACAAAAAAAAATAAGTACAAAAGATTAGATTGCAGGTAGAGGCACTTTTTTTTTTTTCGTAAGTAGAGGCAATGGACTTGGACCTCAATTAGGAGGCATATTAGAAGCACTGAGAATATACTTGAAGTTGGTTCACTACGAGCAAATTACATAGTCTTACTTCATGTTTACATTTCTCCTTTCCCTACTGCAGTCCAGTAAGCTGAACTGTATCCACTTCACTACAGTTGCTTAAAGGAAAAGACCAGAGCTTCCTCCACCATATACCTTCTACACCCATTCCTACCGGCAATAAACACACATGCACACTAATAATAATAATAAACTGGGTTGTCCTTAGGATTCTATAATTTCACTTTAGTTCTGTTTACTTTGAAGAGAAAAATTAACAAGTATTTCTTGAACACAAAATAGGTTCAACACTGGAGATCCAAGGGAAAAAAAAAACTGATAGACTTCTGTGCATATTTTCAATGGACTCCTTGAGCCAATGCCTCTATCTAGCTGTGTGAAATTGGACAATGCAATAATATTTTGGAAAGCAGTAGAGTAGTAGCCAAATTTGAGTTAAGTCTCTTCATCAGGAAGAGAGGAAAGAAAGGCATTCTACGTAGGGAGAAAAAATGAGCAGTGAAACACAAACAAAAGAAACCTTCATGAAAACAAGAATAATTACATCTGCCAGAAGTATACAGAAAT
Source organism: Ailuropoda melanoleuca (assembly GCF_002007445.2). Taxonomy (NCBI): domain Eukaryota; kingdom Metazoa; phylum Chordata; class Mammalia; order Carnivora; family Ursidae; genus Ailuropoda; species Ailuropoda melanoleuca. The sequence goes on from NC_048218.1 coordinate 154,517,761, forward strand.
GTTAAAGTAATGAAGAAACTACGGTTTGAATATGCAGGTATAGGAACACTATGACCATTTCAAACAATTGGGGCTGTAACAATAGTAGAAACGCCTCAAAGCTGTATTTGAAGTTTTCAGTTCTAAGTCTGGATGAAACTCTTTGATGCAAGTTTGAGAGCTTGTTTGGAGGTTCTAGTAGGGGAATGCAGCTACTCATATACCCTTGACAGAAGAACGGTCTTCCTCTACCAGGGAAGGTCATCCTCTTCGATCGAGCGCGCAGCTTCGGGAGGGATGCACATGGAGCAGTGAGGGAGGAAGGGGACACCCACCTAGTCAGCCAGATCAGCTGAATCAACCCTGGTGTCAATGGGGTGACCGATGTCGCAGCCAGATCCCCTCACATCCTTGATGCAAGATTGAAATATCATCCTCTGATTATTTTATCAGAGCTGACTGAATTTTAGCGCATAATTTCATATATTGATCCATGAGAAAATTGTTGACCAATCTCTTCAAATAATATGCTCCAGTAACAGCCAAGGGCATTCCTTAATCTTTCTACTTGTTTGCTTGAGGAAGAAAAGATACAATCCTGATCACTTAGTGAAGGCCTTTTTCATAGATTCTTCAAGCAAAAGTGAGATAAATGTAGACATATTAGAGTTCATGTTTGTGCATTATTCTGATCAAACTAGAGTGGAAACTGGAGTTTACCAGAGGCTTTCAGCTCCTCCCTCCATAAAAACATGTAATCTTCACTACAGCTCCTTGGTCACTTGCCATAAATAAATTATGCACTTGGCTGCTGATGGTTTTTCAAATATTAAAATAATTCTACAGTTTAAAATATAGACTTTAGCTAATCCTTTTAGGCAAAACTAATCTCTAATGTGTTGCATGTGACATGGTACATCTGGAAGTAAAAAAAAACTCCTCATAAAATTTTCTTAAACAGGTAAGTCATACCAATGTTTGTGAATTACTTAATTCTTCTGGTAGTTTCTCTATTATTATACTTCTTCCACAACCCATGAAAGACACTGGCCAAAAAAGTCTCAAAAAGAGTTAGTTGATTCACCTAAGAGGAATGTCCTCTAATATAAAAACATTCAGAGAAATGGGCCTGGGAAATCTAGAGTGAGATTCATGGTTGTTTTAGATGGTGGTACTGATTATATCATGATCAGATGGTAGTACAGATCATAGATAAGAGAGTAGTTACAATTCTTACGCATTCTATTGTATTGATAAGCAGGCTTTTTTCTTAACAAGAAGTCACCAACTACAGACTAAGCTAAAACAATCAATTATGGACTTGTGGATCCCTGGGACAGTAACTCTTTTTTTTTTTTTAAGATTTTATTTATTTATTTGAGAGAGAGGGAGAGAGAGAGTACACACACAAGCAGGGTGAGGGGCAGAGGGAGAGGGAGAAACAGAGTCCATGCTGAGCATGAAGCCTGATGTGGGGCTCAATCCCAGGACCCCGAGTTCACAACCTGAGCCAAAGTCAGGTGCCCAACCGACTGAGCCACCCAGGTGCCCCAGGAGAGTAAGTCTTAAATAGAAAATAATAACTCACTATTTTGTAATCAATAACATAAAATGAGGTAACTTTGGCAAAAAGCAGCCCTCTATGTTTGTTGTCATTTGCAAGCACAGACCAGAAGTCAAAGGACTACTTTACACAGCACTGAATCCACATTGTCAGGTCTTTTATTCCTATAATTAGACAAAGTAGCTCAGGCAACATTGCCTTTTGTTGTATTATGACCCCAGAAAAGCTGTCTTTACTTTTGGGTTTATTGGGGAATAAATTTTACAGGAAACATAGTATAAGTTTAAGGTGTATTTGATATTTATATATTATAATATGACTGCTGAGGTAGCAAAATTTATCACATTACATCATTATAACACAATATTATTTTTTATATTCATTGTACTTTGCATTAGATATCCATGGCTTATTTACTTCTCATTGCAAATTTGTATCCTTGAACGCCATAACTCTTATCCACTCTTTGTTTAGAGATGTATCCTAAAGATCAACCAAGAAAACTATACTGAAAAATTAATGGTTTGCTGTTGTAAAATTTGCTCTGGACTACTGTAAAGCTTCTCCTAAATCAGTATTAGATACACTTTCAAGAACACAAATGGAAACATCTATTGGCATTTATTCTCTCATTCATCTAATCATTCTGAACATACTTACTGAAACACCTATATGTTTATAATTCTCCTTTATGAGTTGGAGATACAACAATGAATAGAAAAACTGAATCTCAGTCCTCTCTGACCTCATGCTCTATTATTCCGGAGCCCATTCGGTAGGCACTGTGCTAATTACTGCGGTACAATGATGACGATGATGGTTGTGACCGTGATAATAGCTAATATCTACTGATTGTGTTTCTTTTACTATTCATAGCATTTCCACCTTTATCCTGATATACAAGTGCAGAAATGGGGCTGAGAGAAGCAAGCAACTTGTCCCAAAACACAGAGTTACTAATTAGTGGGGCCAGGATTCAAATCTAGGTAATCTGAACCTCTTGCACTTTTCCTACCCTACGGACTCTTTCAGTCTAGTGGAGGAGACAACAATTAATGCAAATAACCTCATAACTAAATATGGAATTTTTAGTTATGATCAACACCGTAAAGCAAAGAGATCTGAATTTACAAATTTGAACAACGAGGCGTACTGCCCTGAATTTTGCACCTCCCCACTCAGTTTCCACACTCAGTGTGCTTTATAACCTGTGGTATCCTATCTGTGCTCTTCCTGAATTCATGAGGCTAAACTGCAGCTACCACAAACACCTACAGCCCCCATCACACACTCAGGGGCAGCAGTGGTGGCTGCTTCAGTCCTCATGTGACTCAAGAGCACATACAAACTGGGTCTTAGCTCCAGGTTTTGCAAAATACCTCAAACCCTTCAGCTGTGGATTTGACATTACCTTTAAATCAAGAGCCATGGTGGATCTGCTTGGCATCCAGGCATGCACACAAAGCGTGGAGGAATTAAAGCCTCATGGAGCTCCTTTGCCTATTGGGAATCAAGAGCCAGCTGAATCAATTATTTTCCCTTCCTAACCCTGATAGACAACTCAGGGAACTTATCAGGACTCTTGGAAGATGCAGTGGGAGAAGGAGCAATCAGCTTGTCAAAAAGCTGGGGTCAGCTAAGTAATGTACTCCTTTGCATTTACTATCTCTTTCCTTTAATGCCTGGCTTTCATTTTCCTCACTCCCACTTCCCTAGGATTGGACTTTCCAGGAAAATGTCCAGCCAAAGTGAAAAAGCATATGTTTTGGTTTCAGGCTCTATTCCTAGGGAGCCAAGACTAAGGGGTAAGGAGTGCTCACCTAGTGTGAGGGTCAGGAAAAGTCCCCTGAGAAAGCTACCTTTGTACTGACATTATCACGGCATAGACTGATTGAAGATGGGGGGAGGGGGAGAATTCCAGTTTGCATGCAAAGTTCTGATTAGGGCATAAGCATAGTGCTTCTGAAGAAATAAAACAGGTCAGTAGGGCAAATCATTTGAAAAATAACACTCAAGGCAAGATTACTACTATTACACGTCTAACCATCACAAGTCTCTGAACTCGATATCATGAGTAGTCCCATTTTATAGATGAAGAAAGACTGAGAAAGGTTAAGGAAATTGCCCAACGTCATAAAACTAGATAGGCTATATAGAATGATTTAAGAAGGCAAACTTCATGACTAAACTGCCTGAGTTTAAATTCCTGCTCTGCTAGCCAACTCTGCGATGCAATTTCTTCATCTGAGAAATGAACTAATAATTGCATCTGCCTCACGCTATTGCCACAGGATTAAATAAGTTAGTATCTGTAAAGCATTTCAAGTAGTTTTAAATTCTTCCATTTTAAGTACTGTGTAAACATTTAATAAAGGATAAAGTCAGTTTCAAACAAAATTCTGGATCCAGATCCCATACTTTATATGCACTACTGTGTCTTTTAATATGCAAATGGTAGTATATAAAGTTGACTGGGAAATGGAAAGGAGGACAATGATTAGTAATGACTTGGCAAGATAAGTACAAAGCAGAGATATAAAATCACATTTAGTGGCATGGCCCTGTTGATTTTTAAATACTGTTGCAATAATATTTTCAAATATGGATAATACAATTCACAGTCCTACTAAATTAAAAAAAAACATATAACAAAGGGTGGAAAAATGTAAATCCGATTCAATATAATAGTTTCTCAGGGGATTTTACATGGAAAGCATGATCCAGACAAAAATGAAATGTTGTATTCCTACTTAGCTAATAGATGTATTGGATTTACTAGGTCTCCCCCAATTTCATGTGGTCATGTGGAACATAGTGAGCAGCAAAAGGGCACATTTCTGGAATGTCAAAGGCCTAAAAGTAAGGAGATTCTGTTGGAGCAAAACTTGGCCAGACACATTAGGCTTAATTCATGGCAGCTACAGTATTTGTCCTGACAATATACATGGTTACAGTATTTTTACTTGTTTGAACAGAGGTGTTTCTTAAAGTTGTTTTAATTGAAGGCACTGTAAGTGCTCTTCCTTTTCTAAACAAACAACATAAAACAAAAACCAGAATAAAAAACATTTTAAATATATGCAAAATGAATAAAACTTCACAACAGTGCACGGAAATTTAATAACAGCAGGATTCCTGAAAATATTTACACCCCAACACTGTGTCTATAATGGCTCTTCCAGGCAAATAGCAAATCCAGAATTTTACACAGGGTATTTGCACCATATTAAATAACAGGTATCCATAGTTTTGGGATATTATTTCTGAGGCAGTATGGGATTTGTTAAATAAATTTATATTTGAATTCACTAAATCTTATTCATAATTTTATAATTTGAAGGAAATATAATTGAAGATAAAGATATTTCATTTTTTAGAAGAGTTATTTTATGTGTCCCTGTTTTAGGAAGTGTTCATCGTTCACTACAGCATGACCCTGAGATGCTACGTGAAGGATGTGTCCCACCCCTGACCCCTGCAAGGCCCCACCACCTCCCACACAAACTCAGCTTCTCCTTTGACCTCAGCAGACCTACTACTAGTCTGTTTCTCATTTGTAACTCTTCCTCTGCCTCACTTAACAAGATGTTCTAACCGATCTGCTCACAACAGCTCTCCTCCCGCTTCCTGACTGAACAAGGTGGGCAATTCATTAAATTCTCGTACACTTTTGGGATAACCCATCAAGAAGAATCTGAACTTAAGTGCTGGCTAGAGTCTCTAATCCAAATGGTGATGCTAAAAATACTGTTAAGTGTTACATCCTTTGTAATATTCTTAGAAGTGGCAATGCTACGCAAGGATTTTTTGTTTTTGTTTTTATCGCTGCCCTGAAGGATGACAGTACCAGACATTGGTATCAAAATGACCACACCAAGGATGTATTTTCTATATAAGAATTATTTTTATGAAGATTCAAAGGCAAGCTCATTCTTCTATATGAATGTATAGTTAATTATTCTTGTGAAAGGCTAGGGAGATGGACCTTCTGAAAAAATAATTTCCTATACTGCCTAACAATTTCACTGTAGGGAAAACGTGTAGTGCTGTCAATTGTATAATTATATGTACATGTATGATATATATGAGTATTGAACACATGTAACAATTACACATATGCATTCAGTATTTATGTATATACATAAGTCTGAATGTGCTTATGTATACAAATTATATATATGTATACATATAATTTATTAGTGTGTGTGTGATTTTCTACACTTGCTAAGATAAAGTTTCTCAGAGGTATAAATTCATATTATCTTTGAATATATATATTTTATATATCACAGATAGAGACAAAATTTATATACATTTAAATAACGTATGTATATATGTGTATATTTATTCATATGAATTCTTATCAACAAGAGGTTATATTTGACTTGCTTGTCACATATAACCTGAAGCTTACACAGGTTTGGGGATTGTGTTAAATGGAGAGAGACTGGTGATTTTAATATTCAATTTTTTTCTAATATCTCAATACTATGAATTGAGGAGAAAAATTACTAAAATGCTACTTTGTTTATATATCCAATACCAATTTGTATATCAATAAAAATGTCACAAAAATAATGGAAATAAACTAAGAAATCCACTTGCATTACAGGCTGATTTCTGCTTTCCTTTTCTTCTCAATTTATGTAAATGTAAACTCAGAACATATTTAGAGAATAAACTTTTCAAGTAGGAATTTATGGGTTGTTTCCTTTGCATGTAACAATGTGAGGATATAATGACTTGTTTTGATAAATTACCACAATATAAAATCATGATGACCTTGACCCAGGTCTCACACATGCTCTAGAGCAGCTCTGGAAAGTACTCCTGGCAGCAACAGTCCGACTGTTGTTATGCAAAACAATGTCTTCTTTCAACTTCTCCATCTCATCTCAATGAGAACTTTCACAAGACCCCTTTCATTAGCTATTTTAATATCATCACTTTTACTGAGTGTAGAGGAAGACTGGCTTGAAAATCTCATATATGAATGTGCAGTTCATTTTTTCTTGTAAAAATCTAGGGAGATGGACCTTCAGATAAAATAATAAACTGTTATCACATTACCTTCACTTATGATAGCTGAGGAAAGTCAGTTAAAATTTTATCCATAATGTCTAACACAGGTACTAATTAAGTAAAAGCATATGTAAAGACAACAGGAACACAAAACTAATTTTTTTAGAATAAATTTATTTATTTATTTTGAGAGAGAGTGTGCAACCAGGTGGAGGGGTAGAGGAATGGGGGAAGCTGACTCTGCTGAGCACAGAGCCCAATACGGGGCTCCATCTCATAAACCAGAGACAGTGATCTAAGCTGAACCCAAGAGTTGGTCACTCAACTAACTGACCCAACCAGGCACCCCAAAACTAATTTTAACAAAACAGGGGCACCTGGGTGGTTCAGTTGGTTAAGCGTCAGACTCCTGGTTTCAGCTCAGGTCATGATCTCATGGGTCATGAGATCGAGCCCTGCATTGAGCGCCATGCTCAGTGGGGAGTCTGCTTGAGGATTCTCTCTCTCCCTCTCCTTCTACCCATCTCCCAACTCATGTATAAGCATGTGCAGTCTCTCTAAAATAAATAAATAAATCTTTTTTAAAAACCCACTAATTTTAACAAAATAAATCAATGGATTACACTATTCATTATCTGACTAAATAACTAGGAGTCAGAGACTCACTGAAGTTTGGTCACCTGAAACACTTACTATGTATCCTTGGTTGAACTGAGCTCCTCATGTTTTACGGCAAGAGATAGAGTTTGAATAGGACAGAAAGAATGAAAAGTGATGGGGAGACTCAAGACTATTTAAATAGTAAATTGACAGGATTTTGTGACTGGCTGAATGTGAAAGGGAATTGGAGAAAAGAGTAATGCTCTTTAGATACTTAAGAGACAGCGATATCATTAATGGAATTATAGAACATGAGGAGAGCCAGGATGGGAAAGGATTTCATCTTAACACAGGTTAATTTTGAACAAGCTAGAGGATATCTGGGAAGATATGTCTATTAGATAAGTTACAGTTGGAAACAGAAACCTAGATCTCAGGAGAAAAATGTCAGGTGAAGATTTGGACAACTGTCATGTCCATCATACTTGGAGAGGCATCTCAAGAAAATCAAAAGAATGGATGATCTCATTTGGGAATACCTGATTTACAGGGAAAACTGACTTACAGCTGATTACAAATAACAAAAACCTAATGGAAGTAAGTTTTAAGGTCAAAGCTGAAAAACAGGAATGGATGAATGACTGAGAAAGGATGGTCAAGATGTCAGAGAATCAGAAGCGGTGTCACAAAACAGAAGGCAGACATTCAAGAAAGATGGGGTAGCACATGAAGAGGTGAAATAAAATAAGGTCTGGAAATATGCTATATAATTTAATCATTAGGAGATTACATTTAACCTTCACAGGAAAAGTTCTGGTAGAGCTTTGGAAACAGAAGCTACGTGGAACAGCTTTGAAGAGTAAATAGCAAAAATACGAAAGCGAGGGGAAGACAACATTAATAGTCAACATAGTCATATTGCAGTATTACAATTTCAGTTTTGTTCAACATTTTTTTTCATTTTACCTGTTACATCGGCTTATAATTTTTTTTAACAAAAATAAATAACAGATTCAATCTATTTCTAAAATTTTGCAACTTTGGGTATCCATAATTAGAATCTTAATAGACTGACTTTCACCAATTGAATCTCAATTTGAAGTCATAGTAAATTAAAGATGGAAAAAGTCCAGAATAGTCTCATGTGATCTAAGTGGAGCTTTTCTTCTCAAACACAAGTAATACCAAAATTATACTGCATATGATCTTGGATCACTTAAAGATTTTGCTATTTTTTTCATCAAGGACAGCAAACTATAGGAACATAAACGTTTACTTTTACATGCTTAAAAAGCTTGGCAGAAAAAAAGTAAGACAAGCTTCAATTCCTCTCTTAGTATACCCATAAACACAAATATTTATTTCAAATTTACTCTTTTCTTTGTGGGGAGTGAATAGGTAACACATTTCTTTCTTCTCTATTGTATGTCACGTATATTTTTTATGACTAAAAATTAACTATATCCATAATATTAGACCTAAATTGTATGTTAAAAAAACAACAACAACCAGGTCCCTCTGGGATAACTGGCTGCCTGTGTGTAAAAATTAAGTACTCATGGAGATATATTTGCTCTCCAGATTTAATGATATATTGCAACACCAACACATTATGACAAACACATTTCCCTAAGTGGTTTATTTATACCTCTAGAATAGTGTGCACATAAATCAGAATTGTACCCAATTGTCATCATTATCATTTCTCCATTTCCTCCATAAGTCTTTGTATTGATATCACATACTGGTATGATCTCACAACTTTGTAAGCTAGAGATGAGATATTAAATGTCATGGCCATTAGTAAACAAATAATATGCTGAAAGTACAGAGCTTTAAATTTAATATTTTTTGACTTCACTGTATAGTTAGCAATAAACTATGATGCAAATAGTGAAAAAAAAAAGGCAAAATAATATTTATGGTTCTACATGGAAGCCCTTACGAGCTTATTCCATTCTGTGTAACTATAAGAATGAGATCATTGCCCAGGATCTTTCTTTCTGCTTTAATTATCAATGAATAATGTCATGATTGTCATTTCTCAGCCATACTTGGCAGGGCATGGAGAAGAATCTGGACTCTTGAATATTGTTTAGTAGCTCCAACTACAAATGAGGATTACCCCACAATAAAGCAGCATTGTTTCAGAGACAATGTTAACTTTGTGATTAATGAGGTGATGGATGAGGAACATATGACTGTTTCCAGGTTCATTCCAGCATTTTTCTTAACTTCAACCTCAGCCAAAACTGTCAGCACTAATGACAAGATGACCAGATAATGTTTCACCTGCGAGTAGGGATCTTGACTGCAATTTAAAATTTCCAAAACTTCCACAAGGCGTAGCTCTTATGTAAAGCCAAGATTTTTTTTTTTCTTTCAAAAAGCTTAAAAACAAATGGGACAGCAAATCTCTGAGGAGGAAAAGAAGCAGTTCAGTTTGCACTTTTGGAAGTTGTGGAAGTATAGACTGATTAGCAGGGTGACTTGGCTGCCCAGAGAATGGAACGTAAAAACAAGTAATTTCCTATTAAGAAGAATCCTAACAATAAATATGAGCCTAATTCTGAATGATCTGGTTATTCGAGCTGTTAGAGCCTACAAACTCTGCTGAAAAGTTTTTGAAAGATATATTGAATTTTAGCAGCTTACAGAAGTTTTTCAATTCTTCGAGGTTAAGGATTACGACTACTCAAATCTCTGAATTTAAGTAAATCTCAAGTACCCTAATCCTAGTAGTCAGTGCTGTGGGCAATCATCGGCCTTTTTTGGGGGTGAAGTTCTGGCTCAGAGAAAACACATTTATGTTAGCAATAATCATGGTGTCAAAAAGTCCCATGCTATGATCAACTTTCTCATTAATTCATTAAGAGGAATAATTTACTATACATTCCAGGAACATTTTCAAAAAGCTGAATGGAAATGTGTTTCTTAACAGGAAGGATCTGTACTTAAACTCAGATGTATGCAATTAGCAAATTATTTTAACCCATTTCCCCTCTGTGAAATGAAAATACAGAACCAAATATGCGAGGTCCTTTCTAACACACTGAAACACTCTAAAATCATAATATTTTAGAACTGAAAGAAACTTTAGATGTCACCCACTCTAAACCCTCAACTTTATACATAAGAAAGTAAAATGTAGAGCTGATTTGAGAAAGGTCACACAGTCCTATTATAAAATCATGGTAAGAACCCAATGCCATGAGTGATTTAAAAATATTTTTATTCTGAAAAATGTACTTGTTTGATGCTTTAATAACTCAAATGTGACCATATTTCTTGAGAACATGTAAAGGGACTTTGTTGTGGTGATATTAGCCATATATACTATACAGTCACATATGTCAAAACCAAAAGTGTTCTGTAAAAATATATTATCAAACCAAGTATTTCATCTTTCTATGTGAATGAATTCCTTTATAAAATAATTAGGCAGGTTCAATGTGATTAAGAGTAGACCTAAAAGTCACTTTTGACTGTACATTTAGAGCAAACACAAGTAGGAGACAGCAACAGCAAATCTGCCATCCTATTTTTTTAGCTTCATGTTGAACTCTTTATATGTTTGTCATGTATTTCATTAACATGGTCAAACTTAATTTTCTTCAATGTAAAATATCAAGAATCTGTAAATATACAAGTATACTTACCAAGAAAAAAATATATGTTAAATTTAAGTTTATCAAGCCTTTCCACCTTATTTAGAATGTTTAATGTAACTCAGCTAGACCTGACTATAGGCTAAAAAAGAAAGGAGTAAAATGATTCAAGAAGCAGGATTTAAAGAGGATTTAAATGAGTTGTAAATATAAATGGTTGCATTTTCCATGTGTGCCTTAACTTTCAAACGTTGTGGCAGAAATGCTTCCAAGTCATCATCACATAATAGAGCATTAGCAATGAACTGGAGTTTAATAACCAAAGCAAGCGAAAGGTTGAATCTGATTCAACTTGGACTTGTGCAAAACTTTTGGGCAAGTGAACGATGGAGTGTAACTTTAAGTGGAAGCTTATTGATACAAATACGTACAAAGTGGAAATCCACTCTGAAGTAGAAATCTAATTTCACTTCTAGTTTGCTTTTATCCTTAAGGAATGGAAGATGACCTCAAGTATCAAAAATAATTGCTGTTTGATGCTGTTTGAATAAGCAGAGGATACGAAGAAAGAATTGTGGAAACCAAGGTAACAGTTTTCCAAAACAGCATCTCAGATTTCAAAGATTTCTGTGAGGTTACATTAATCCACATATGGATTATATCATTCTTGACATTTTACTGAAAGTAGTAAACTACAACATCCATGAAAAATTCAGTCTCTGAAGATATTCTTTCCATGGAATGCTTCTTCATACACCAACGTGCATTTATTTGACAAGAAGTTCTAAGGAGGGGGGGCAGGACGTGGATAAGGGAGGTTATTGTTTTGCCTTCATCTTCCTTTGGACATAAAGTAAGTCATTATCTCTATAGCTTTGTACTTCAAATTAGAGTCTCTTCAAAATTGGGAAAAATACAAATCTGGATTTGTACTGGTGGGGTTTTATCCTTTCCTTTTTCGTGAAGAGATCTTTCTATTTGTCAGTGTGTAGTCCCCAGAGGAGGGTAAAGTGCGAAAGAGCCAGAGAATCCTTTTTCTTTCTATCGAGCTTTGAAAGCTGCTGATAAAGTTGTGCCTTTTGGACTTTAAAACATTTGAAACACATCTCCAAATATTGTAAAACACATGTAAAACAAAATGGGTGAATTTTGCACAATCTGAAGGCCTTTACGTGTCACAGAATTTAATTTTTTTTTAAGATTTTTATTTGAGAGAAGGAGAGAGAAGAGAGAGAATGTGAGCATGTGGGGAGGGGCAGAGGGAGCGAGTCTTTTTTGTTTTGTTTTCTTCTGTTAAAGAAAAGGGTGGAATTTAATCTTTATTTACAGAAGAGAGAGTCTTAAGTGGACTCTGGACTCCAAGCTGAGCTGGGAGCCACTCCGACCTGGAGCCTGATGCAGCACTTGATCTCGAAACCCTTAGATCACAACTTGAGCAGAAACCAAGAGTTGGGCACTTAACCATCTGCACCACCAAGGTGCCCCCGGATTTTAATTCTTAAAAATGCTTTTCTAAGTTAATTTTGCTATCATCCACTCAATTTTGTGGATGAGAAAATGGAAACTTGAAGCCCATGCCTGAAACTCTGGTGAAATGTAGGAATTATCATGAACAGTATGTAAAGACATATTTTATAAATGGTAACATAAAGCTTTGCTTCTCCAGAATTTTTTTTTTTTGCTGGTTAACAGAGTTGATTTTATTTTTTTATTTTTTTTAAATTATGCATTTTATTTTTCTTCCCCTTTTATTTTATTTTTTTATCATGTTAGTCACCATAGAGTACATCCCTGGTTTTTGATGTAAAGTTCAATGATTCATTAGTTATGCATAACACCCAGTGGACCATGCCATACGTGCCCTCCTTACTACCCATCACCAGGCTATCCCATTCCCCCACCCCCCCTCCTCTCTGAAGCCCTCAGTTTGTTTCTCAGAGTCCACAGTCTCTCATGCTTCATTCCCCTTCTGATTAACCCCCCTTTTTTCCCCTACTGATCTTCCTAGTTCTTATGTTCCATAGATGAGAGAAATCATATGATAATTGTCTTTCTCTGCTTGACTTATTTCACTTAGCATTATCTCCAGAATTTCTGTGTGGTATTTCAAAGTTTGAAATTCTTCTACACACCATCGAAAAGCTGAAACAGTTCTGAATGATGTTGCTGTCTCTCAGGTTAGGGTGAGAAGGCTAGAAGAGAAAAAGAGATTTTCTACACTTCCAAGGTATGATTCAGTCCTAAAATACTTTTGTCCATTCCTGCTGCCTGTTTACCTGCATATTATAGAGATAATAATACTTTATGAATAAACCAGGAAAGCATTACTATCTAAATGTATGGACTTGTCAATATAGAGCAAGCTTTCCAAACTTTATTGAAAGGTGTTACATGTTCTAAAAATTTTCAGTCGTAGTGTGGAGTTAGAATGGGAGAATATATTTGCAAAGGACACCACAGATAAAGGACTGGTATCCAAGATCTACAAAGAACTTCTCAAACTCAATACACGAGAAACAAATAAACAAATCATAAAATGGGCAGAAGATATGAACAGACACTTTTCCAATGAAGACATACAAATGGCTAACAGACACATGAAAAAATGTTCAAAATCATTAGCCATCAGGGAAATTCAAATCAAAACCACACTGAGATACCACCTTACGCCAGTTAGAATGGCAAAGATAGACAAGGCAAGAAACAACAATTGTTGGAGAGGATGTGGAGAAAGGGGATCCCTCCTACATTGTTGGTGGGAATGCAAGTTGGTACAGCCACTCTGGAAAACAGTGTGGAGGTCCCTTAAAAAGTTAAAAATTGAACTACCCTATGACCCAGCCATTGCACTACTGGGTGTTTACCCCAAAGATACAGACGTAGTAAAGAGAAGGGCCATATGCACCCCAATGTTCATAGCTGCATTGTCCACAATAGCCAAATCATGGAAGGAGCCGAGATGCCCTTCAACAGATGACTGGATTAAGAAGCTGTGGTCCATATATACAATGGAATATTACTCAGCTATCAGAAAGAACGAATTCTCAACATTTGCTGCAACATGGACGGCACTGGAGGAGATAATGCTAAGTGAAATAAGTCAAGCAGAGAAAGACAATTATCATATGATTTCTCTCATCTATGGAACATAAGAACTAGGATGATCGGTAGGGGAAGAAAGGGATAAAGAAAAGGGGGGTAATCAGAAGGGGGAATGAAACATGAGAGACTATGGACTATGAGAAACAAACTGAAGACTTCAGAGGGGAGGGGGTGGGGGAATGGGATAGACTGGTGATGGGTAGTAAGGAGGGCACGTATTGCATGGTGCACTGGGTGTTATACGCAACTAATGAAGCCATCAAACTTTACATCGGAATCTGGGGATGTTCTGTATGGTGATTAACATAATATAATAAAATAAAATAAAATAAAATAAAATGAAAAAAAAAAAGCCTTATGCTAAAGCAGAAAGCCACAGATGGCTGAGACCTCCTTCCATAAGGTGTCTAAGTATGAAACCTGACTGAAAGTTGGATTCACCTCAGAACTAAATCTGATTCACTGATCTCACCAATAGAAATTCTGATTCTTTTGCTCTGTCCTAATACTTAAGAATTATTATGAAAATATAAAATAAAACAGAAGAGAAAAATAAATAATCATATAACCCTTGGTGATTCTGATAGCCAGCCAAATTTTAAAAGACTTCTATACTGGACATTTATTTAATTTGGGGCTACCTTGCAACTAAACATTTTTCTTGTTTGTAGGGAATACACAAATATGAGAGGGTGAACCTTTGTGCCTTTCCACAGTGCATGTTAAAGAGACACATACTTTCCAGAGAAATGCTCTGTCTTTGACCAGCTACCTACAATCCATTCTTGGGTACAGAAAAATTAAGCCTGTTTGTACCAATGGTTTAATCATACTTATAATAGAATATAGCTCTAGTCCTAATTGGAAAACAAGCTTAGAAGAATGGGAAATCCCTAGCATGGGAATAAGGAAAAGTTGAATGCATGCACCTAATACATTGCCTAATTTGACATGTGACCTTGAGTGTGTCATTTAATCCCACCAGCCTATAATTCCCTTGTCCACAAAATGAAAAGATATGATTTGGTAATCTCCAAAAGTGCTTTCTGGAAAAGAAGGACCACATCTCTCAGGTATCATTGAAAATATACTGAAGAATATGAACTGCTTTTTCTTTCCCAATCTCACCATGGATCAGACTGTAAAGAGATCACTGAAGCAAACCGGCTAATAGACTTTACAAAAGCCAGGAGGGTGAGTCCAGCACATGCATACAACATGGCTATGACTTTCCTGTCTGCTGACAGATATCAGATCTTGTCACTAGTACAGTCAATGGGGTGCAAAATCCTGTGGAATTTGCTGAACTGAACAGGACACCACACATAATGATGGGAACCTCAGACACCAACCATGTCATGTGTTGTCATCACTGATTGTGTTCCTGTTCTCACTCAGGGCCAGCCAAAGAGTCTGTTATTTACATTAAAGAAAAGGCTGTTCAGATCAGATCAGATCTTAAGCAATTATTTTGACTTCATCAAGAGGTCTCTTTTATTTTCAAGTTAATGATTTGGTTTTTGAAAAATATCCACTCCAGATAACCAGCTTTAGCCTATATTTGGTGCCCTAGAACCCTAATCTATTATGCCATTCATCATCTGGGATAGGTATTGGAAATATAATCTTGCACAGTAACTTTATATAGTGTTATGTCAGACAAATGAGCTAAAAAACATTGTACCTGCAAGTGATACAGCTTTGAGGCTGAAGAATTTAGACATATGATTGCTCATGCATAGTTTTCATTAGAATCAATATAAAAATCTGCATAGACGGGGGTACCTAGGTGCTTAAGTTAGTTAAGTGTCTGCCTTCAGCTCAGGGCATGATCTCAAGGTCCTGGGATTGAGCCCCACATCAAGCCCTACATTGGGCTCCCTGATCCCTCTTCCCCTCCCCCTGCTTGTGCTCTCTCTCTCACTCACCCTCTCTCTCAAATAAATAAAATCTTTAAAAAAAATTTAAAAAAAAACTTTAAAAATAAAAATAAATAAAATTTTGCATAGACAAAGAAAGGATACATTGTTTTACTTAATTATTTGCTATGGAGGAATAATAGACATCAAAACAACATGTCATTAGTATGAAAAAGAGAGGACATCTTGAAATAAGAAGCCCTTTTATGTTGGTGATAAGAGTTTAAAGTGACAAAAGTAAAATGAGGCAGAGTCTGTAAAGGGAAGAAGCCAATGAGAGTGCAGAAAGAATGGATCTAACACAAACATAGGTGACACGTAGATCATTCTATGTCCATAGGATTCTACAGTTGCCAAGACCTGAGAAATAGAACCAGCAAGGAAATGAGTCACTGAGAGATTAGGTAACTTTCCTGAATTTCATAGTAGAACCAAGATCTCCAGACTCCTGATCCAATGTTCTTTCCACTGTATCCCATAGCTACAGTTTTAGGTTATTTAGATATTACCCTGAGTATAGATGGTTCAAATTCTAAAGAGATTATCATCTTTTTTCATCACCTTTCATAGAATGAAAATGGGAAGCTGTGGTGGTTTAGGTTAACACTTGCAAACATAATTTAGTAAGAGTCATGTAAACACTGACCCTTCTTCTCATGCATCATGCATTCCTGCATCCCATCTACACCAAAGGCCTACCCTATGCCAGGGTGTTTCCTCTCAGGTAAGGGGCCAAGCATATAAATATGGCTGAAAAAAATATATACATGGTAGGAGTGGCAATGAGAGGTTAGTAATAGGTCTGGGACTAAAGTGGAGCCAAATTATAAAGAATGCGTTCTTGGTAAGGATTTTAAACTATTTTATGGCAACCAAGAGTCTGTGGAAGACTTTAAGCAAAAAAGTGACATGACATGGAAAATTACTCTAGTGTATTGAGGTAAATGGGTAAGAAAAAGGGAGAGAGGGTGACCTAATCAGAAACAGTTATCATAGCTTGAGAAGATGGTGAACCTGAAATAAAACAGACATAGAAGTGTTTGATTTACTAGTTATTTCTGAGACAAAAATATTAGTGTCAAGTAGTAATTAGAAAAAGATTATAAATTTCTGGTGCATATAATAAAGGATTAAGCAGTTTTCTACACTAGAGTATGGGTGCCTAGTCATGTGGGAGTAAGTATGGGTTTGTGAGTACAGAGAAGTTCTGCTCAGGACATCTTCAGTTTGAAGTTCTATGAGAAAGGTAAAGATGTCTTGAGTCAGTTGACTTTTTCTTAAGTTTAAAATGGAGGATGGAGTAGAAATGGGGGACTGAGTAGCCCCCAGAATGTAGGTGATGCCATGGTGGGGGAGCAAAGGGGAGAGCACTAAAAGCAAGATAAGGATAAAATCATATAACTTCATAGAAAAAGGACTTGTAGCATTTCCTACCACTAAGTAGCAAATCAGTAACAGGATATCATAAGCAGGGTATGATTAGATTAGTTTCTAAACTGACCTAATTTTGGCTGCAATTCTCCTTCTGGCTCTATTCTAATGCAGATATTTACCAAAATTAGCTGACATCTTTAGCATAAAAGTGCAACACACTTTGGCATGGAGTTTTCTTTATCCCATTCCTCCCATTTCATAAGAAAATTTTATAGTTTGGGTCTTATAGTTCATAGTTGTCTTTGTTATTATATGAAGAAAATTATTGGAAAAGTGACCTGTTCTGCCACTGGAAAGTGATGATGATTTGTTGAAGCCCCACCTATGGTTAAAATAAGTGAAAATTAAGTGAGTGTTGGCCATGATGGTTGACTAATGAATAAGAAACACAAACAGCTATAGGTTCTTAGGTTAAGAAAGAATGGGAGAGCTGTGGCAATAATATTTATTGACACATCATTATAGGACTGTGGGGTCAAAAAATATCACTTCTAGATTGTAGCAGTCTCTCTTCACTGCTTTAAAGGGAAATAGTGGCACAAAAAAAGGAAAAGAAAATAAGAGAAAAAAGTAAGAGATGATAATTCTTAATAAAAAAAATTTTATTGAAAAAACCTTATTCACAGTTCCTAATAATGGGGTCTAGAAAAGTGCAGTGGAATCTTTGTCAGTAGCAAAGGACTTTGGTAACACTCTGAGAGTGACCTAAGTGTTGGGAGTTACCACGCAGTCCTTGAATCTCTGCCAAAGACATCATAGCTTAACATGAAGAAGAGCTGGACAGTTTCTTTGATTCTGGAAAGGCACAAAGCATCTCTATCAATGAAGAGGAATATTTCTTAATGATAAAAAAGATCAATCTACGACAAAACTGTATCTTAGTTATATATACCTAATGTCATAGCTTCAAAAATTTTAAGTAAAAAAATATGACAGAACTAAAGGATAAATTGATAAATCCACATTCAGAGGAAACAACGTATCTCTTAATAAATGATAAGACAAGTACACCAAAAAATATAGCAAGGGTATAGAAATCAGGTTAAGTTTGTTAATTGTGAGGCGAACGTGATAACCACTATGCTATGGAAACCAAATAAGTTTGTTAATTATGTGATTTACAGAATTCCATTTTTTTTTCAAGTATTGCCATCACAATTTTTGGGCTAAGTCCTGGACCATAATCAAGTTTAATAAATTTCAAAAGATTGAAATACTTCAGACTATGTTCTCTAAACATAGTGGAATTAAGCTAGCAACCAATAGGAAAACTGTAACTAGAAAACACCTAAATGTTTGGAAATGAAGTAATACACTTGTAAATAACACAGTGGTCCAAGAAGAAATCACAACAAATTAAATGAAAGTGAAAACATGATAAATTGCAGGATGCATATAGAGCTGTGCTTTGAGGAAATTTCCAGTCTTAGCATACATATTTAAAAAGAAGTTTGAGAAATCAATGCTATAAATGTGAATACTAGAAAGTTTAAATAATAAAATTAAAATTAAAGAGAGGAGAAGGAAGGAAATAATAAAAGAGCAAAAATAAAAGAAACGGATAACAAATGTACAATAGAGAGACTCAGCCAAAATAAAATAAGGTTCTTTGAAAAAACTAAAAATTTGATGCAGCCACTAATAAGACTGATCAAGAAAAATATAAGGAAGACATGCATTATCTATATAAGAAATAAAATATAGATATTATAAATCCTACAGGCTTAAAAAAGGTTTATAGAATGACATTGTAAGTAATTTCATGTCAAACACTTGAAAATTAGGTAAGTTGGACAAGTACCTACAAGCAAAAACTTATGGAAAAGCAAACAATGATTAGAAAATCTGTATAGTGGTATATTTCCTAAATAAATTAAATTAGAAACTGTCCTAAACTAAATGTGTAGACCCAGATGTTTTTAAGGATGAATCCTTCCAACCAGTAAGGAAGAAATAATGCCAAATTAAAACAATCTCATATACTAGAAAAAAACAAGACATCTCTATTTTGTGGCTAGCATTTCCTATATACCAAATCCCGAAAACGAAATTATAAATAAGGAAAATGATAGGGCAGTATCTGTTGTGAAAATATGAGATGACTCAGCGCTGGAGAAAAGAAATAATCACCTACTTAAAAATGTTATTGAGGACCAACCTGTTTAAAAGTCTTATGCTTTCTGTTCAGCTAGATTTATACATGAATGAAATATGCACCAGGTGAATAAGAAATTTTAAAGATTCGTGGGCCAAAAGAAGTGAGATGCAGATATAAGAGTAATAAGCATAGAGAAGTAAAAAAGAATGATAAAAAAGGCTGTTTTGTTTTTAAAAATGGGAAAATAAAAGTTTTTAAAAAGAGATAGATACAAAAGTGATAGGAAAAATATTGGCTCAGAAGATAGAAACAAAACCAAGAAACCCAAATTACTTGTGTCTGTGGTCATGAGCACATGAGCAGGCTTCATCAATTTTCTCATGTTCATTTGAGGTCTCTGGGGTGGTTTGTACCTTGGCGGTCAGGGAACACTGCGCCGTGTTAACAAATGCACATTGTAACTCATTTCTTAAAGCATAACAGAGGCATTTCTCCCAATTTGGTGGGGGGTATGCAAGAAGTTGGGGCCTGATGGAGATTGATGGCAGCCTTGGAAGAAAATGTAGATGACGGATTACAGTTTCACCTTCTTCACACGGTGCCCTCATGATCAATACCAGGATTGCATTACTCCTTCTCACTATTCTTATAATCAAGGAGGAGTAATTCTTTGTTTACAAACAAGGCTACCTTTTCAGGAAAACATGCTTTATTCCTCCCTATCACCTTCTCTTTTGTACATAGGCCTTATCAGGGATTCCCAGGTCTGAAATATTCTAAGGCTACTGGTATAGTTACGGAGTCATTTTTTGGTAGTCCTATTAAATGAAGTTCTATTCTACTTTGTTACATTTGTACCATTTCTGTGTTTGGTGGGTTAAGAACTGCTTGTCAGCAGCAGTTCTGGATTTCACATTCATAAGAGATGACTGCAATCAACTGCTTTTTCTACCTCATGATGCAACCCACACATTGGACTTTTGCTATGCCACATGTACACAACACAAACCACTCCTTCGTGTGTACAAAGGTGTTTCTATTAAATGTTTTCAAGCAAATATGGGTGCAAGAGTGCTGTTCAGTATCTAGACTACAGTCTCTAGGAACACATCAACACAAAATCTCTAGAAAGCCAGGGGTATAATTTGGATTTAGGAGACAGAATATTGTTTTAGGAAGTGACGTGCTCTCTGTGAAGATCAAACCTATGACGCTGGGCTTATGAAAAATACTTTCTCATGAACTGAAATAAACAAGCTTGAGAAACTGACAACACCTAGTAAACATGAACAAATGGAGATTTTGCTTGACAGGACAAATATTCAAATAATTCCTGATTTTTTTTTTGTAAACCATCCTAAATAACTATATAAGGAGAAAAAACAAGTTCTGTAAAAAGGAAAAGCTAAATAAGAGAGACTGACAAAATGGGGTAGTTAAAAAGAAATAGTGCTGCAATTAATTTAAGGAAACGTAAGCTAAATCACAAGAACCCAGGCACACCCTGCATTTTGTAGTGATTTTATTGTCATGGCAAATAAAATTCACAGTGTTCACTTAGGATTTCTGAAAAAAATATGATAAAACTTCTTTATATTTTATTTTACTTGAAAAATTATGCTTACTTTGACTAAAATATGTTCTTAATGGGGGAAAACTTCTTATCCAATGGGGAAAAATGGGCAGAATTATTTTGCTATAAGTGACTTATTTTCTCTACTTTTGCTTCACAAAAAAAATGCAAATGAGACAAAAACCAAGAACCACTAGCAACAGTGTCTTTCTTTGGTGTCCTGTTTTCTTGATAACCACCAGGCACCTCCTCTATCCCTCCCACCCTCTACAGAAGATTTGTCAAACCCTAGTCAACCTGAATAAATGAAGAAAAGTAAAGACTTAATGAAAAAAAAACATGGAATTATTTATTCCAAAAGTGACTCTCATCTATTACATTTAAAATAATGCTGGAATAAAGTTTTTTTTACAAAGATTTTAAACATAAAATTGTATTTTATGCTCCAATTTGGTTAAAAAAAAAGATTCAACATAAATTGTAAGAAATACTTAAAATGAAAAAAAAATATAAGTGCGAAACAAAACAGAATGACTGGGGGCGGGGCGCCTGGGTGGCACAGCGGTTAAGCATCTGCCTTCAGCTCAGGGCGTGATCCCGGTGTTATGGGATTGAGCCCCACATCAGGCTCCTCCGCTATGAGCCTGCTTCTTCCTCTCCCGCTCCCCCTGCTTGTGTTCTCGCTGGCTGTCTCTATCTCTGTCAAACAAATAAATAAAATCTAAAAAAAAAAAAAAACCAGAATGACTGGATCTGCAAATTATAATAGGAGTTAGAAGCCCGGAGTGGATACACAGGTAAGCAGGTCAAAAGCCATATACAGTCATAGCTTTGTGACTGCAGCATCTTATAACCTCTTGTGCTAGCAAATTTAAGATGGGGGAGAAATGAATTTATTAGATAAAATTAAATAACATACTTAAATTGATAAAGATGAAGATTATAATTTTACTTTCATAATAATTTTGACATCTGATCAACTGGACAGTGATTCTGTTTATACAGCATGTTCTCAATTTACTTAGATATATGACTATTTTAAAAAATATATTTAAAAATTGCTAACCATGTGAGTCCATTCTTTCCCTGAACACTATGAAAACTGATTAGAAACTTTAGTATTTTATTTCAACATATTTCATAATCACATCTTTTATTTTACATTCATACTACTTTGCCAAATGATGTCAGACATTTTGAGGAAAAAAATACATAAAATGGACATGGTTTTCCAAAGTATTATTTAGAGCCCTTAAAAATATTTGAAAACACTTAGAAATTCTTGGAATGTCAGTGACAACTAAACTATATTTTCCCCTACAATGTGATTAGAACAGATACAGGAAACAGTACTTCAGGGCCTAACAAATTAAAAATCTTTTAAAAAAAATAAGAATAAGAAAATAAGAATTCAGAATTAACTCTTTAGTGGTTTCCTTCTTTAATGATATACGTATAATTTTCCCCTAGAAGTATTTAGAAGGAAGCTTTGTTTCTAAAAAGGATTGGAAACAGACGTTTTATTGCTGGCCCATAAGCAGAGGGAGCAAGGTATAAAGCCACTAAGTTTATTGAAATATGGAACATATTTTCCTCAACTTTTCAAAAGCTGTTCAACCTGAACTTCAGCTTAACAAAAAATAGGCAGCCATTTTTTAATATCATACTCCTAGTGAATCTGGTTAGCCTTCGTTATTAAAGATGTTCTTTGGAAGTGTAGTTTCCCAGGGAAATTATTTAAAAAAAATAGTTTGACTCTTTGATCAAATAGTGTGTACTGAGAGCCAGATACCGAATTGCAAAAGAAGAATTTTGTTTTGTTTTGTTTTGCTTTCCCAGGAAAACATACTAAGGGACAGTTGACCTGTGTCATACTCTCTACCTTCACAGTATTATTTGAAAATGACTTTAAGCAATCAGACTCAATAAATTTTAAAGAAGCCCATTCTTGACGTTATCATGGATCATATAACATAGACCTTGTTTCATCATCTATTTGGTAAAGCATGGGAAAATATTGGGCTTTAATCTAGAAAAATCTTTAAGATTTTTAAGATTCTAGAAAATCATTAAGGCTCACATCACATATTTTATTTAACTCACAAAACACCTGATAGTGTTGAACAGTTGGTAGGTACTTAATAAATATTTAAAGATCACTGAACTTTGATTCTCACAAACTATTCTCAGGACAGTTTAGAACCACCAGCAAGAAAGACTATATCTTTGATCTTCTTGATGTCCAACAATTGGTACACAGAAACACATTCTATTGTGACCCTTATACTATATGTAAACAACAAAAGAAATATGATTTGCACTAATAACTTGTTATTTTAAAAAAATCAATAGAAAAATGACAATATTTGATAAACCAATTATGTGTTGACTTGTTTTATTAAAGGTAAAGATTTCTACTCAAATAGAACAGTTTGGGAAATGTTACAATGTAACATAATTAATTTATCCTTACTTTCATTTGTAATCACTAATAAAATATAAAGCTTCCAACAAATTACATACTCTGTCCTCAAACTATGATCACTGCTCTAAAAAAAAAATGTGACGTCTATAGTTTTTAACAATTGTTTTCAAATTTAGGAAAGGCTCTTGAACATGTTCAACATAAATAACTGAAAAACATTACTTTCATAATGGCCATAACAATAAAATAACTAATATTTATTACAAGACTTGTTAAAATCATGGGGAGCCTTTTACTGGTGGAAGAAAACCCTAAACGATGATAAAAATTGGTATAACTTTAAAGAATTTTCTTTAATGCTGTAGAAAAAGAAGACTCTCAAATTAAAACTGTTATTAGAAGCAGTTGAAAGCAGGCAGGAATTGAAGCTGTGCCTTGCAATCTTGGCTATTTTTGTATTATTGCAAAGTCCCATAGGCAATCCTCATATATACAGTACATCCTGGATCTTTTGATTCTTTTGTCTACCCTCCAACCTGCACGGCCAGGAACCTTCAGCCGGGAAAGATTTATGGAGCTCCCACTAACAGGGTCAACCCTGTTTTATCACCAGAGGCCTTCTCCATAAAAATAATAACATCCATCTACAGGTCTGTTGGGCCAAGTCTCTTGGCACTAACATTTTGTGTTTATCTTAACAACCAGTGCACATTCAAAGCCCCCAGTTGCAAGGAGCACCGTCATCAATTCTACTGGGCACATTAGCCCAGACTCATGTGGTCTTTCAACCTGATGTCATCTAAGGTAACAAATTGTTCAAATTGTCTGTTCACTTCAAAAGGCGATAGGGTTTGCACTGGGAGATTAAGAAGAATTTGCAATAAAAGTAAACATATTTCAACAGAATCATAAGCAAATGACCCCAAAACACAATGGACACAAATTAAAACACTACAAAATTCTGAATTGAAAGAGGTCTAATTTGAGAATACCTATCAATAAGTTATTAAAATGTACCCTTTGTTCGGCTTTCAGGAGTCTTCCCTAAGCTATTTAAAAATATTAGATTTATATAAAAATAGACTTCTAAGTTGTAAACATTACATAATTTTTCATGGGAACAACTCACTCTACTTTTACCTATTTGGCATTTAGGATATTTTATGAATGAACTAAATTATTGTACCTGAAATGTTGATAATTTATTTAATTCATTTTATTTTCTGGTAGCATAAATTTGTAAGATTTTACAAAACATTTTGGGATTTCCTCTTGGAAAGGAATGTGCATAAAATCCAAAGAAATGCTCAATATTTTATTGTAATTGCATAAAGTAGTTTTCTCAGAAAGATCATTCTTAACAATCTTAGTCCCCGGTGCTGTGATGAGAGAGTCTTTTCATGGGTATTTGGCCAAAGATTTTTTTTTCTAGAGTTAATACTCCCACTCTTCTTCCTTAGGTGTCTTGGGATTTTTAACATCCGCAATACAGACAGGAACTTGGTTTTATGCCTCAAGACAAGAATGGATCTTTTTTCATATAATAATCTGCAGTGCAATTACCAATGAAAAAGTAATATTGTGCACCATAAACTGAACAATCTGCAAGGAACATTTTAGTAATAGACAATTCTAAATGCAGAGACCATAAGGAATTTAAATCAAGTGAAGAGGGAAATCAATACTAGAAAATAAAAAAATAATCTGACTATTTCATATACAAAATAAGTTGGGGGGATATAATATACCTATTGTCTGCCATAAACTTTGAGCTCATCAGAAACCCATGTTTTTTTTTAAAAAGTCTTATAATTTAAATATTGAATACTAAAAAATGCTTGAGGACATTAAGTAATCAGCTATATTGGTGAAACTAGTCATCAATATAGCTTAGTTCAAGAATCAGTATTTTGGTAAGAATGTCACTTACCATTAGGATTTATGTTAGGTGGGAGCATACAGGAAGAGTCCTGAAGGTTTAGCATCTAGAAGTCTGAGGATTCTAATCTGTTCAATCTTATAATTAGGTTGTATTACATGTATTTACTGTTTTATTAATTTCTCAGTCCATTAATCAACAAAAATGTATCAAACAACTACAGTATGTTCAGGCCCTGGAAGATACAGAGATGATTAATCAGTTCATACCAGCATGTTGTGGTCTAGTTGGGGAACAAACATGTGAGGAAGCAATAATTATTCAATGGCATGTGTGCAAATATAAAAACAAAAACAAAAACTGTACTGGGAGGTAAGAGAAAAGCATTGCCGAGGAACAGTCTTGGCCCCACAATGATCTTAACATGACTTGTTGAATTAATATCACATTAGTATTTATTCTATTTGATCTCCATTTGTTCCAAGAATTAAGTAAATTCACTCATATTTTTACCATTAAACTTAAATACAGTACTTACTATGTGTCATACCACAAAGTAAGCACTATATATAATGCTCTAAAAACTTTAATCATTAACTAGTTCAAATCATTTCATCACAGTAGTAACAAAAAAATAAAGTACCATGTCCTAAGGCTACAGCACAGCCAAAGATGATATCCCGAAGACAAAACAGATTATCATATAACACAGTTTAAAGACATAGCATTAATCAGTTCATACAAAATTCACACTTCTGTACTTGTGAGGATCACAAAGCATACCAAAGGAAATCTACAAGATGGAGACAAAAGACTTTTCTCAGGACAATTATTGTTTATTTTTTTCATATATATTTGTAGTAAATAGATACTATATAGATCTTCACACAGAACTAACTAGCCATTGTCTGAAACCTAAATTTACAGAGACTAAAGTCTATTACCTTTCAACAGTTGGGGGAAGGAGAAATATTGTCCTGGCTTCACACCAATGGCTCTAGTTAGACCAAAGCTAGAAATATTGGCAGCATAATTCTAGAATGAAGTCTCTATCCCACTAAGACTTTACATAGTGGCAATACCAACAGTGGTGGCAGTATGAAAACATCATACTTAGGGAGCATTTCCTGTGTTCTAAAGTGTTTTCAAATGTAATATCTTATTTGATACTCATTCTAGCACTGTAAATGGAGCAAGATATGTTTTCCATTTCGAGGAAACTGAAACTCTATGAACTGAAATGTCTTGTTAAATATACAGCTAGAATCCAATTGTCAAAGAAGTCTAGTCCTTTTTTACACTCTACTCCATGCCAGGTCCTTCTACCGGGCTACTAAAGCAGATAAATGCAACTTACTGCAGGCCACATAGCAGGTCCTTTTGAGACCCCATACTACCACTACCACCACTACTACTATCACTAAATTCACTCCCTAGCAATGGAAATGATCTGATTTCCCACAGGGCTACACAAGTTCTGTGGAAGCCAGAAACAAAATCATCTAGAACTGCAGTTATCGAATTGTATCTTTAGGTACCCTGTGCCCTTCACAGCTATACATGATGTCTATCCAAAACTACACAAATTACTAGCTCAAAGCGTTCACAATTCCAATATTAGAAAGCACTACATTTATTTCTATGACATTCTGTCTTCGTGAAGTGGGGGTTTTATAAAACACCATGGTTAATGCAATGCAGGAGAGGAAATGAGAGCATTGGTGTACAATCTGATTTCCAGATTTGAGTAACTGTGCAGTGCCCAATAGACACAATATCCCATTAGGAAGTAATTGTGGTTGTTTAAGAATGAAATAAATGTTTTCAATTTATATGTCTTATTTTTTCAAACAGCTACTAAGTTGTTAGGACATAAATACTTTTAAGTTGACTTGACCTAACTGCCTAATACACAGAACTGAT
Source organism: Ailuropoda melanoleuca (assembly GCF_002007445.2). Classification (NCBI taxonomy): domain Eukaryota; kingdom Metazoa; phylum Chordata; class Mammalia; order Carnivora; family Ursidae; genus Ailuropoda; species Ailuropoda melanoleuca. The sequence continues at coordinate 154,544,887 of NC_048218.1, forward strand.
GGATATTTCTCCAGGCCTAGGATGCTATGAAAAAGTACTGAGACACTATGAGCATCACAAGTCAAGAAAGTTTGGGAATTTCTAGTCTAGAATAAATATCTAAACGTCTTAGTAAATGGCTTCTTCAGGTTACCTTATTAAGGAAAGGAGATACCTTTGCAAAATGAAGAAAAGAAGAGATCTTGCCTTTATTATATTATTTCTATTCTTCCATAAAGTAGTGGATGTTGAGCTTGTGAAAAGCTAGATTATCTTTTTCTTTTAACAAAAAAATAGAGAATGTTTACATGTAAAACTTCAATTGTACTTGCATTGAATATCCCTTCCTTTTTAGTCCAGCATGCCCCTGAATGGGTTCGAAAAAATACTTCTGATCTTCTTTATGTTCTTTCACATTCAAAGTTTTTATATAATTAAGCACTCTTTATCACCTTCTCCTGTTGTTGTTGTTGTCATTATTTTACTAGACCATAAGCTCAGTAAAGGCAAGGACCTTCTTTACCTAGTTCATCATTATTTCCCCAGTACTTATAAAGGGCTTGGGACTTAGTAGGTATGCAATAAACACACAATGAATTAATAGATGAAGGAGGAAGGAAGGAAGGAAGGAAGGAAGGAAGGAAGGAAGGAAGGAAGGAAGGAAGGGAAGGGAAGAAGGAAGGAAAGAAGGGAGGGAGGGAGAGAGGTACGAGGAAGAGATTGCTTCTATAACTTTGTCTTTATCCTCCTCCTTTTACAACTTTTCCTTCTGTTCCTGCTTTGTCTTTGTTTTGCTTTGTTTTGCCAGCTCCTTGGCCTTCTGCATCTTAAATTAAGTTTGCCATTTCTAACCTCATCACCTTCCTCTCTTACTATGAATATTTAAGTGTTTTAGAAGTGTTTGCTATGATAGCCAATGCTGCAATAAATAATTTTCCAATTATTTCCCTAAGATAGATTCTTAAGAGTGAATTTTTTGCTTCAGATTTCATAAACATCTGAAGTATCTAGATTAAGATATTGCCAAATTGTTCTAATACAGGCTTAGAGCTTTATTTACTTATGTTTTTATATAACTTCAAGCTTACTTAAAAGTTGCAGACAAGGTACAAGGAACTCCCATATAATTGCTACCCAAATTCAACATTTTTTTTGCATTTTGCCCCATTTGTTTCATTATTCCCTCTCTCTTCTAGACACACATGCACACACAATATTATTGAAAATTTTTTGACTATTTATTAGTAACTTGGAGGCCTCAGATTCCTTTACTCCTAAACCCTTTCCTGTGTATTTCCTAAGGACCAGGATATTTACTTACATAATCTCAGTACAATGATCAAGATCAGGGCATGGTTTTTCAGATATTTATTTGTAATGTATATTTCTTATTTCCTCTTCAGCACTAAATTAAGGTTCTTACGTTCAATGAGTAAGTCCCACAGCACCTTATACCTTCAGAATCTGGCTCAGAATATTACACATAATGGAGACTAAGTAAATATTTCCTGATAACTTTATTTTTTTTTTTAAAGATTTTATTTATTTATTTGACAGAGAGACAGCCAGCGAGAGAGGGAACACAAGCAGGGGGAGTGGGAGAGGAAGAAGCAGGCTCACAGCAGAGGAGCCTGATGTGGGGGCTCGATCCCATAACGCCGGGATCACGCCCTGAGCCGAAGGCAGACGCTTAACCGCTGTGCCACCCAGGCGCCCCTTCCTGATAACTTTAAACGAGGACAGGGTTTTCAGGAGGTGCTCCTTAACTAAGTTTTGATTTGAAAATAGAGGCTTATCAAATTTAAAACATAAGTTCAGGATATTTGAGCACAGCTATTCATAGTCTGAAGCATGTACTAAAACTGAATTTAGTACTAGGTGTAGCGCATTACGGTTGATTATATTCATGCTACACAATTAAAGTAATTACTTCATTTTAAAATTAATGCACTCTAAATATGTTTAATGACTGAAATGAAAATGTGCAATTATAGTATAAATACATGAAATGATGTTGTAGAGTGCTTATACTAATTATCTTGTGTCAGCTGAAACATTTCCACAAGTACCCAGTGAAACTATTCACAGCCCATCTAGCAAAGGAGCTGCTGGACCAAGTGCCATGTGGGAGAAACATGCTCACTGTGCTTGAGGGCCTGTGCAGAGAAAGGTTGCCTTTTTCCTCATTAGTCTTGATAATTATGATAAGTAATAGCCAGCTTATAGGAAATGCCTGATGTGCGAATATCCTTTTAAGTATTATGGAAAAGACCTTAACTCAAGAGCTCCAATTTATAGGCGCACAGACTTACAGCCACAACTTAGCAGACCAAACATAATGTCCTGAAGAAACTGTCATACTGATACAGTCATTCTTGGAAGTCTATTAACCAACATTTACAAGTTGGGTGAACAGGCAGCTGTCACTAATTATAAATACATTCTAATTGCTGTTGCCTTGAATTTGATGACCCTAGAACCTTAGAAATTTTACCATGCCAGTATAACCCAAAGTATGACTTTTTCATTTTCATTGCTTTAGGGAAAAACAACAACAACAACAAAAAACTTTGGCAAATACAACTCTCAGAAGCAAAAGTAAAATCTCCCATCATTGATGTCCCTGCTAATACACACTTACCTCACAGCATTCTGCCCCATGCTTTAGATTTTTAAGATTCTATCACATTAAATTCCAGGTTCAGAGAAGGCTCTGGTTGCCCCCTTGGAGTTGTAAAATGCCCCTCTTCTTCTCAAACTAACTGAGGTTTGGCAGTACCAATAGGATTTGGCATTCTTCCAAGTCCTACCCCTTCTCCTTCATGTTTATGCCCTAAAGTATTTTAGAGACGATGTGGCCCATATGTTTCTGATTCCTTTAGCCTTATGTCACCAAAATATCTTTGCTTAGAATTACATTGACACCCAAGTTCTCTTACCAAACACGATCTTACAGCATTTCTCTTTACAATGGAACGGGGGTTTTAAAGGCCTTACACAGTATCTAAGGGTGAAAAGCAGTTTTGATTTTAAATTCCTATAGCTCATAGCTTCTTCCCAATACCTCTATTTTTAAACACACCTACTTAGTCTGCTTGGGATGCTGTAAGAAAATGCCATAGACTGGGCATCTTAGACAACAGACATTTATTTCTCACAGTTCTAGAGTCTAGGAAGTCCAAGATCAAGGTGCTGGCAGATTCAGACATTGGTAAAGTCCCTCTTCCCAGCTTGTAGATGCATGGTCTTTCCTGGGTGCATGTACACAGAAAGAGAGAGGGAGGGAGGTCTCTCTCTTCTTCTTATAGACTTTAATCCCATGATAAATTTCCCACCCTTATGACCTAATATAAATCTAATTACCTCCCAAAGGCTGCACCTCCAAAAAACCAACACATTAAGGATTAGAGTTTCAACATATGAACCGGGGGGGGGGGCAACCACATTTGGTCCATAATATCTACGATACACTAAAAACACATTAAAGAAGCAATACTTTTAGATATTGCCTTGCATAGCCTGAGCAGCAGTGCAAATATCATCACACCTATCCTGACTCTCAATTTTGGCTCAAGATATGATTTCAAGGTCATGATCTCAGGTTGTGAGACCAAGTTCCACCCAGCGTGGAGCCTCCTTAAGATTCTCTCTCTTCCTCTCCCTCTTCCCCTACCTACCACCTCACTCTAAAAATAACTAACTAGATAGTAAAGAAAATCTATAAATGCAGGTACAAATATCATCAAGCAGTAAAGAATCTCTGAACTTCTCTTGACAAGTAAATAAGGCATCTTATCTCATGACAGGGACGCCTCAGAAAATATATCCTTATTTAACCATTAGACATCCATTCCTTTGACTTTCCCTAATAGTGGGAGTACACACACATTGAGTTGCATTCTTTAAAGCTCACATTAGATTCTTTTTAAAACCATGTTTTGACAATGGAGAGAAATCAAAAAGAGACAGGACACTTATAAAAACACTGAGAAGCCAGAAGAACTACAAAAAACCATCTTTTCCACAATCATAACAACACTGCCCATGACTCACCTGACTTGTGAATTCCAATATATATTCTGTTTCCAAACACAGGGCAATTTCAGCCTAACATAAAAATGTGAAGATTATAGTTCCTTAACTCAGTGGTTCCCCAAACTTAAAGTCTACCCAAAGCAACATTTAAAACAAAGAAAAAATATTCTTGAGTCTTGAATCTATCTCTAGAAGAGCTGGCGGCACTTGAGCAATGGAGTTTTTAGAAACTTTACTAACAGATTTTCATAAATACATTTAAAGACCAATGTCTTAATCAAAAGAAATATTTCAAAAAATTTTTTTCTGGATACCCTATCAGGCTTGGTGGGAGAAATATTTGGTGGTGAGAAGACTCTTCAAATTATACTACATCAGCTGCCCTCCCACCATCACACACACTTAGCCTATGTAGTAAGTTTACTTGGTTCCCCTCAGTGAATTAGAATTATACTATGTCAAAAGCTTATAGAGACTATTAATTTGGCTATCTAAATGTTAATTGTACCTACTATTACAGAAACTAATATATAAAATGTCCAAAAAGATCATTTTTAAAAAGAAATAGCTAGGATTTCTTATTAGTCAAAAAATAAGTTGCTATAATGTCTTCCTTGCAAAAGTTTTTCTCTGGTGGAAAAATGTAATAGTGATAATTTACTTTGTAGATTAACAAAAAAGGGTAGCTAATGTTTCTATTTAATGGTTTTGAGTATAACTCTAATTTTTGCATCAGAAAACTGATGAATGCCTTTTTTTGGAGACATTATTCTACTTATTTATATTGTTTAAGTCACTTGTATACATAGAGGAAGCAAAGAATGACTTTTCCATGCTTATGTTTCTGCAGTTTGTTACAGATGAAAAATAGTTTAATTTTGTGTGCTCAGAATAAAAGAGGTTAGAAGGTTACAAATCATGTTTGTAGAAGGTATTACAGCATCTCTCTAGTCAATTGGAAAATTAAACTTACTGATGCATTGACCAAATCAAAACAATGTGCTTATTTTTTTTCTCTAGAAAATTCCCAGCCCAAACAGCAATTTGGCTTCCTATTCCTTCACTTAGAAAATACATTTTGATTTACCACAAGTGTCTAATTTAATCAGAGGTACAAACATGTAAAGGGTGTCTGGTTCTTGTTTCATTGTGTTTTTGGAATATAAATGAGAAACAGTGAGAAATGTACTTTTTGAAGACATCTACTGTATATTTTCCCGGTACTGTTTATAAATTTTAAACTCTTTTGCAACAGTTACCTAAACTGTAAAAAGTTTTATTTGATAACTAAGTAAAAAATCAGATTGATAAAAAAGTCATGTCATCCTCAAAGAAGAAATGAAGTTGCATGAATCATGAAGTGTTTAGAGTGGGAAATATGAGGGTACATAGACTCACAAGTACTCTCCTATTTTTTTGCTTAAAGATGAATAACACATTAAATTTTAAGTCATGGTTCTTACATCTTTTCAAAGAGGATCGTTATTAAGTGGTCACCTAGGAAGTGATCAATAAAAATCTCAATGCAACAGTTAGACCTTTTTTTTTTTCCTCCCAGTGTGGTGGTGAATTTAAGACCAATCAAATAAGGGTTTTATTCCACTGCAACCATCTATAAAAAAGTTTACCCCAGGCTCTCCCTTTATGTGTGTCCTCTGTGTTACACAGAACTGAAAATAGGTTGAAGCGAATGCTTATCTCAGAAAGGGTCTACTGGCAGGTATCTGTGCATAAAAACATCAGAGTCTACAGGATCGCTTATTCTATCAACAAGAGATGCTCCAGATGGGTCTCCATGTCACTAAAATTACACTGAGATACCACCAGATGGGCCGATATTGAGAAGTTTGACAGTACACTGTTTTTGGCAAGGTTATGAAGAAACTGGTGTTCTCATACAAGGCAGATGAGTATACAAAATGGATCAACGCCACTGTAATGGAATTTTGCAATAACTATCAAACATACATATTCATTTTCCCTTTGTGGTCCCCTTAAAAACTATTTTAGATATATACTGCCAAAAAATAATAAAGAATATATGGACAAGACTATTTATCTATTTATTGTTGCCAAAGACTGAGATAATCCAAATGTCCGACATCAGTGAGCTGTCTAAATACCTGATGGTACGTCCCACAATGTATTTTGCAACTGTAATTGAGCAAAGCAGATCTCGATAAGCTTCTTCAAATTGACCTCCATGATATATTATCTTATAGTTTTGACTTTACATGCAAATGTTTTATCTAAGTAATAAACATGCTTAAAATTTTAAAAAGCTTAGAAATTGAAAATAATTAACAAGTGGGTTAACTGAATATCCTGTCAATGGGACACCAAAAAAGCCTTCTTTCTAGTTATTTTAAATAGAGTATTTTGCATGTTTGCCCCTAGCAGGACAAAAAGGACAAAAAGAGCCACAAAGTAGTTTAAAACTGTTCAAGATTAAATTACTTTGTTTTTAGAGAGAATACAGTAGATAAGTAATTACTTTAATGTCATTAGGAACCAAAATTTTCATTATGAGTAAAAAATATTTAAAAAACATAATCCAAGAAACAAAAACACTATATTTAGTTTTATTTGCAAGTATAAGTTCACAGATGTGTGTGTGTGTGTGTTACTTTTCAATCTAATAATATACCAAACTCATAGAAAAAGTCAACTATAGGACAAAGAAATCCCATCAAGTTTTTACAATTCCCCATAATCAAAGAAAGAAAAATATTTTATAGTTCTTTCTGATAAAATGGCCTATAAATGTTGACACTCTCCTAGCAATGCACATCCGAGCACCGGATGTGATCCCTAAAATTAAATCGGACCTCTTTAAAAAATAGCTAATTCAGGTTTGTGTCAGAAAACAGACACAATGAAGCTAGCACAGCTTATCTTGCCTAAAAACAAAAAGGTTACCAGACTAACAAGGTCACATCAAAATTCACAGGATACTCAATATGAAAAAAAATGATCAGTCTAAAGGATTTAACACAACAAATACATTTCTGAAAGCTCATAAAGCCAATATCTTATTATGATATTCCAAAAAGCAAAAGAGACTTATGGATCATCTTTGCTAAGATACCAATTCATGCGCGCCTGGGTGGCTCAGTCAGTTAAATGTCTGCATTTGGCTCAGGTCATGATCTCAGGGTCCTGGGATGAAGCTCCGCATCGGGCTCCCTGCTCATTGGGACGCCTGCTTCTCCCTCTCTCTCTGCCATTCTCCCCACTTGTACTCTCATGTTCTATCTCTTTCAAATAAATAAATAAAATTTTAAAAAGATGCCAATTTATTAATCTGAGAATCACCAGGAAAGAACAAAGCCTTTATCCTGCCTTTCCTAAACTAATTCATTAGCTGATTAGCTAATTGAATATATAGTGAGGGGAAATTTTTCTTTATAAATATTAAATGCAGGAAAAAGAATAGATTTAGGAAATTGCCATTGTGCAGTCCTGATAAGATCATGAATTAAGAAAGGTTTGTCACCTGGTGCTACAGTCACTAGACTGATAGTAGATGTGGACCTTCATAATAGGTCAACCTGATACCAGTCATAATATGTTAACCTATGAGTAGATAGCACTATCTTGGAAGTATCTTTGCCCTTTTCCCACTCTCCCAAAATTCAACTTGAACCTAATCAATTCTCTAGATCTAACTATGGCTTTAGGAAATATTACAGTGATGGAAAAATAAAACTTAAATGTCATTACGAGAATTAAATATGGGCAGGTCTTCAGATAAAAAAGATAACATGCTTTTCAACAGATAAATGGAAAGAAAAAAGGGGAATTGTTAGATAGATTTTAAAAGAATATAAGATATCTGATGCAAATGAACTGTCTGACCTGGTTTAGATTCTAATTCAAACAATCAACTGTTAAAAAACAAAACTGTTCATTAGATGCTATTAAGGAATTATTATAGGTTGTGGTGCGATAATGGCATTGTTATTATTTGGATGTTTTGTTTTGTTTGTTTTTTTTAGTTTTTGTCTATTTTTAGAGACAGACAGTCCGAGCTGGGGGGGGGGGCGGTGAGGGGCAAACGGAGTGGGAGAGAGAGAATCCCAAGCAGGCCCCACGCTCAGCACAGAGCCTGACTCAGGGCTCGATCCCATGACGCTGAGATCATGATCTGATCAGAAATCAAGAACCCCAGGGCGCCTGGGTAGCACAGTCATTAAGCGTCTGCCTTCGGCTCAGGGTGTGATCCCAGCGTTCCGGGATCCAGTCCCACATCGGGCTCCTCCGCTGGGAACCTGCTTCTTTCTCTCCCACTCCCCCTGCTGCGTTCCCTCTCTCACTGGCTGTCTCTCTGTCACATAAATAAATAAAACATTTAAAAAAAAAAAAAGAAATCAAGAATCCCATGCTCAACTGACTCAGGCACTCAGGTTCCCTGGCATTGTTACTATAGTAAAACAAAAGTGTTGTTATAGTTGACTAATAACTCAATCACTTTAATCATTGATTTTAGGTCCAATTAAATTAATAAACAAGAACTCCATTATTGCATCCTATAAAGCAAGGTGTGAGATGGAATAATGACACACGCAACACACAATGCTGAGAGCGTTAAGTGGCAGACTTGTAGGGACAAGGTAAGGTATCACTAGCATACGTGTTTTTTAAAATCAAGAATAGACAAGGTAGTAATTCTGTGTTTAATAGGAAGGTGAGGGCAACTGGACAGAATAGAAAGCATAAAAGAAGAAAGACAGCAAAAATGTAAAAAACAGAGTCTGTCAAAATGCAATAATGGGTATTAAGGAGAGCATGTGTGGTGATGAGTACTGGGTGTTACACGCAACTAGTGAATCACTGAACACTACGTCAAAAACTAATGATGTACTATATACGCTGGCTAACTGAACATAATAAAAAATTGTTTTTAATTTTAAAAATAAAATAATTCTATAAAAAAATTTTAAAAAACAACAACAACAAAATGCAATAATCCAAGTGTAAATAACCCCAAGGGAATAAATCAAAAAGACTGCAGAAGAATCTAACTGGTTTCAAAAAGCTTTCCCTATAAAGGGGGCCAATTAATTCTATATTTAGTTAATATTGTAATTTAATTTTGCATTTGAAATCAATTATGTCAAAACTACTCAGCAAGTACAAAATGGAAAGAACAAGTCAGAGGGAGTAAGATGTTTCAAGTCTTGAAATTCACACATCTAAGCATATATCAGATTTTGGATTACAGATTAATCCACTTATCCTCTCTGGGCATACATTTTCTCAGGGTTTTAAATCAAATGATCTCTTAAGTGTTTCAGAATTGACATTCTGTAATTAGATGACCAAGTTTATTTTTTCTTACCTCTCCAAAATTCCCTGATCTTTTACATAGCTTCAGACTAGAAGAGTCTGTATCCAGCCCTGCCCCTCCTCCTTCATCTCTAAACATTCTTTCACTACCTGCCCCCACCACCAACACATATTCTGGCAGCATGGGTGAATGCCAGAGACAGGACACTGGGAAGCAATTTATAATTATATATACTGCTGCTGTCACCCTGGAGAAAAAGACAATTTATAATAAACAATGGGCCTCAGCTCACAGGTCAGCTCTCCAGAGAGTCACTGATGGCTTCAAGGGTCTGGCTAACATTTGCATCCTGTGTTGCTCCTCATAAAGTTCCCTCTCATCTCTTCCCCTGGATTCTGTAAGGGCCACCCTAGGAAATGCCAGGGCAAATTATTCTAACGAATAAATGATGAACTGCAGAAAGGAAGACTTCAGTTTGGCAAGTAAGACGAAAAGCAATGGTTTAGGGAAGTTGATGTTAGGCAGAAACAAAAAAATGTGGAAAGCAAATCAGGCAAAGATACTTAGAGAAACAGAGTACGTTATTTTCTTTTTGCCTTTAGTCACTAATGGGCACACAGTATAAGTGTGACAGGAAAAAAAAACAACACTGAATTTGATGCCTGAAGATATGTGTTCAAATTGAAATTCTACCATGTATTAGATTTCTGATTCTGTGCTAGCAACAGAGATTTAAATGTAGGCACATAGGGGCACCTGGGTGGCGCAGTCGTTAAGCGTCTGCCTTTGGCTCAGAGTGTGATCCCAGCGTTCTGGGATCGAGCCCCACATCAGGCTCCTCTGCTGGGAGCCTGCTTCTTCCTCTCCCACTCCCCCTGCTTGTGTTCCCTCTCTCGCTGTCTGTCTCTCTCTCTCTGTCAAATAAATAAATAAAATCTTTAAAAAAAATAAATAAATGTAGGCACATAAAGTGATGTTAACAAGACTAACTTTCCTCACATCCCTTCCTTTGCCTGTTCACACTAGTTTCTTACATCCACCATCATTGGTGTAATTTTTGGAAGGAGGCACTGATTCAGAAAACCAGGATAAATCAGAGCCATCATGGCCCATTACTTCTAAGTCATTCATTTATTCTCTCAATTTACTTATTCATTTAGTTCTCTGAGGCAGGTTAGAAGGTGTATCTTCTAATCTGGGATAGAAACCATCGACAAACAAATTGCTGGTGGTAAACATCCAATCTGTTGTTTACCGTTCCATACAACCTTGATAGCAAAGTTCTATTACCATGATTTTACAGATGAAGAAAGGAGGATAAAAGAAGTTAAATTATCCTTTGCATACAATTGTTAAGTGACAGCAGGGATCTGAGGCCAAACTCACTTATTCTATCTAGTATTTATTGATTGAATAATTAATACATTTTTCAAGAACTGTATCATTCAAATATTGTATTTGAGTATCCCTGAAACAGACTTACAATAGGAGCATTTTTGATTTGTACATGAATCAGGGCATGCAAGGAACGTAAATACTGACTAGTATTCTCTGACAACATCACAAAAATTTCTCTAAAATCAATGATAGCAAATGAATCACATTTCTTGCCCCCAATTCAAAAAAAAAAACTATATTACATTTTCCTTTCTAATAAGTAAAATAATCATATTTTCATTTCTCACATTACATAGGGAGACTGGCTCTTTGTAGTCTTAAAAATCATACTTTCCTTCTGTAATCCTCCCCAAAGCAATCATAGAGACAATTTACACAGCTTGTATAAAAGCCTTCAAGCCCACCTAGAAGAAATTTAGGCACCTATCTGAACACCAGCAGAAGGAGTGGATATCTGAAAAGGATATGTTTCTCAATGGAATATAAGAAAGCATTTTAAAAGGCAGGAATTATTTTCTGACCCAGCACATCAACTACAAAAATGATGCTTTTAATGCATAAATTCTAATGTAAATACATCTTCTTCCATAATCAGTTGAATGCATTAAAATTTAGAAAGTTTATAAAGAGAAATGTGAGGGGGAGAAATTAGTATCACTCCTTTCCAAAGAACATTTGATATGTTCCAACCCTGGGCTTCTCTGATAGTTTCTACAGTGCCATGTGTTAAGAAGGAAGGCTTTAATCTGTAAAGATGAATTTCAACCTCAAAACCCCCACTGGTTTTAATGGGAGTGACACAGCTAACATGTCACAACAGACTTTGGAAAGGTACCCCTGAGTGTCCAATTATTTTAAGTGCTTTTCCTATTCACTGTCGCTCAACTGATCATAGTGGATTTATTTGGCAATAACATTCCTCTGACATGAACTTCCGGAGGAATTGCTCCATAATTCAACCCTAGTTAATGTTGCCTTAAAAATTAAGTGTTTCCGTAAGTTTTAAATAGATAGCAGTACTTTCTAATAACTACATTCTTAGATACAATTTTATTACTTAGACGTGGTTAAAAAAAATCTGGCAAGATTTTTCTTTTCTTAAAATGGGAAAAAAAGTCTAAGAGAAAACATCCTGTCATAGGTCTGAGAAGAAAAGTCCCCAATCTGGAACTGGAGATGCAATCAATTTCTAATATTACCTCAATACATACAAAATACTCAGTTTAATACTCATCTCTTTAAAAAAAAGATTACTGAGGGTCTAGTATTATCTTACTAGAAGTGGTTTTTCTAGGATTACTATGTGTTCCACATTCTCAATTTTAAAGTGTTCATTCTAATTTCATGATTATTATATAAGACATTAATCTGGTTCCTCCAGTATGATCCCCAGAGGCACAGAGCTCTATCTCCGGGTTATCCATGCATCAAATCAAATCCCCAACTACCAAACTGCTACAGTTTGTCATGTCATAATGAAGATAGCAATGAACAGAATCCTTCATTATACTCAGTGTAAGAGAGAAAGTGTCCATTTAAAATAACAGGAATAAAGGCTGTTTACTTTTCTTTTTGTTCTTTTCAAGGTCATTAGAATTTGTGAGCAGTATGGAGGATAGACCATACAACCAAGCTAGAGTAAGACACAGACCTGGTATTCATACAAGATAATATAAAGCTAACATGTGTTTTGTCTGGTTGCAGTGCAATCAATAATTGAGCAGAATTTATAGATATCTGTGCTTACTCAAGACTATAGCTGAAACTACTCTCTGCCACTTCACCCAAGTAGGCAGATGTTATCTCTATAAAATCTGAACCAGGACTGCGTCATTCTTCCTTCCAATTAGCTGCTTATGGTACTAAAACAAACAAAAACAGGCACCAGACAGCTACTTGTGCTACGGAGTTGTAAGATGGGGATGAGGAGGAGTTGATATAAACATAATTAATATGACTACTTCTGTAAAAATTAACTAATGTTAAACCCCCATGCAGTGTGTAACTTTAAAATATCTTGCATAATTCCTATCTCCTCATAATTTTTGGAAATATTTTTCTTGTTTAAATTATTAATAACAAAGAGTTTAAGAATTCCGAATAAACTCTTTCTGTTTTTAAAGAAGTAAAATAAAAATGACTATCAGATGAGCTGTCTGATGACTTTTTAAAGCTTAATAACATCAGCATGATACGAAATTCAGAATTTTAAAACGAAGTATCCACCTACATACCTGGCAAGTTGCCAAAGTCCAGACTACCACAATGGCAAATTTATAAAAGGACAGGAAACACCATTTTAATCTCGTAAAGATCAAAACTACCTAGAAAGAATTTCATTTCCACTGTCACTGTGTTTTGTCTGATTTTTATTATATTTAAAAGTAAAGTCAAATTACCAAATTTACCTGGTAAGAAATTTTCAGTTCAGTAACTTGAATTTACCTCAAAATCTCTAAAGATGAGCTGAGTGAAGTTTTAGTAACTGAACCTTTACCAGGGGCCAGGAGCTGCATATAAAATGATATAAAGATAGGTAGCTATGATTATTTTTACAAATTAGGAAACGGAGTCAATAAAGAGGTTAAGAAACTTGCCCATGCTGTGCAGATTCTAAGTCACAGGGCTGGGATTCAAATGCCCAGAGTCAGAATCCAGAGTCTGTGCTAGTTTCCAGTCCTCCACTGGTGCTCTGTGATAGCATGTTTATGACACTACTGCTCTCAGTGGCCAGATGACTGGAAAACATGCATTCCCCCCTGAGACTTGCTAGGGAACCACAGATATGAGGTGGTGTGTTTCTGCCTGTTTTTGTTCTGAACTTTAATTCACTATTTACTCCTGTATCTTTGTCCGTAGGTCAAAAACAAAACTAAAGTTTCTCAAGCAATATTCGGTACTAATATTGTACCTGAAATAGTCTCCTCCATCTGCATATTAACTCCAATACCACTATAGATACAGAAACTGCTGTAAAAGCATAGGAAGCGAAAAATTCAGGTAAAAGTGGGAGAAGAAAATAGAGACAGGACATCTCACAAAGTATAAAACATAAAAGTATAAAATTATATGTATATAATTATAAAAATCATATATATAAAATGTTAATATGTTATATAAATACATAAGAAATATAGGTTACATTAACATTTAATTTTTAAAAAAAAGAGAGAGTGCTGTGAAGTTGAGAGAGCTATTGTAAGCAAACCCTTCCACCTAAATTTAAGGAAAACTAATTTCCCATAAAATCAGTAGAAGGATCATGGTCTCACATATTTGACTGGGTCACTTGAAAAGGAAAGAAAAATAGATTTTCTGTTCAACTTATTAAAAATCCCACTCTTGATTTTGCTCATTTAAAGAAAAAAGAAAGAGAAGGAAAAGGAATAACATATTTAAGATACTCAAAGAAAAAAAATGTGAGCCCAGGATTTTATAGGAAGCTAAACTGACTTCCAAGTATAAAAGCCAAGGACACACTGTTATCAGCATACAAAAAGTCAAGAAATATTGTTCCCAAAGGAATCTACTGAAGAACTTCAGAAAACCATTATGAATGGAGAGACACTGATATAAGGACTGGTTGTGTGATTCCCAGTGCTACCCTCACAAAAAGAGAGCAAATATAACAGCATGCTCCTCCTAACAATAGAAAACAATACCACTTATGAAGTGATCTTGTCCCAAGAACCAAATTTGAATCTTATCCAGCCTTTAGATTCTACCAGTAATTCACAGGTACTATACCATGGCTAACTGTATTGAAAGGAAAGAAAGGAAGGAAAGGAAAGGAAAGGAAAGGAAAGGAAAGGAAAGGAAAGGAAAGGAAAGGAAAGGAAAGGAAAGGAGGAAGGAAGGAAGGAAGGAAGGAAGGAAGGAAGGAAGGAAGGAAGGAAATTACAGAAGACAAAGGAATATGGTAAGTTTACGACTGCGATGCAATCAGCAAACCCAGATAGGCATATATGTGGGAAGGAAAGACACAATTCCTTTGACAAATTAATTGCAAGAAAAAAAAAGGGAGGAGATAAGGAGTAGCCCCTACAATTAAATGAGATTTAAGAAAGTAACCCCTGGAAGGTAAGGACTCTTTATTGCATCCTTATTAAAAAGCTAAGCTGCAAAAATGTTATGACATTTATAAGACAATGAGAAATTTGAACATCGAATAGCCTGTGACATTAAGCAATTCTTTTTTTTTCTTTTTTTTCAAGATTTATTTATTTTAGACAGAGAGAGAGAGAGAGAGTGCATGTGCATGCGGGAGTAGGGCAGGGTAGGGAGGGACACAGGGACAGAATCTCAAGCAGACTCCTGCTGAGCTTGGAGCATGATCTGGGCCTTGATCCCACAACCCTGAGATCATGACTTAAGCGAAATCAAGAGTGGGACGCTCAACTGACTGAGCCACCCAGGCGCCCCTAGGCAATTCTTTTAAACCATTTTTTATATGTGACATTGGCCAGGTAAATATACAAAAGGGAAAGAAAGACTTGTTCTTTAGATAGTATACTAAATTATTAGTGGAACAAATGAATGCACTGACATGTTTACTTTACACTAATTTTGTGGGTGTGGACGTGGGTGTTAAAGGGATGGGATCAGTCATGGGTGATGGCTATTGGGACAGAGGGTGGATCCTAGATGCCTTTTCTTGTCTTTGTAAAAATTGACAATAAAAAATGGAAATAAAGCCCTTTTCAAACAAACTTAAGCTAGGAGAATCCATTACCTACAGGTCTGTGTTAAAAGCTGCACTGAAAGAGTTTCAAGAAAGAACGTTATCCTAGATGAGCACACAATAATGCAGGAAGGAAAGAGAGTCCCTGGGGAAGGTAAAAAGTGAGTAAATCTCAACGAATACTGTTTAAGATAATTGTTTTATGGGTTTGAAACACATGTAGAATTAAAACGCCTGACAAAAAATGAACAAAAGATAGGAAGACAAATGGAAGTATTCTGTGATTCTTGCATATCTGTGAAGTGGTCAAAGCACTAATCTGTATTCAGCTGTAATGAATCAAGAAGGTGAGGTACCACCTGTACAGCAACCTCCTCTTTGCTTTGGAAGATATTATAGTGCTTATTTATTTATTTGTATAAACAAACAGTGTAACTATCGCAATGTATGTAAGGCAGCTGCTTGTTGCAGTAAAACCCCTCTTTTGTCTTATTAACACATCCCATTAGGAAGTGGGCGTTAACATACACGGGGAACTAAAAATGGATGAAGAGAGAAGGAACGGAGTAACAAGATTGAACTCAACCCAGTCACCAAGGAAAGAGATAAAAATGCCAAGGAAAGCCCACCAGCAAGAATGCCAACACCAGACAGAGCCTGTGCACATCTCACGCAACAGTAGAATCTTCACGCTTCTCACTACCCCCTTACTAGACTTGACTTAGTATGGTGGTGTCTGTTTTTGTAATAGAAGAGCAAACAAAAATTGATCACATTTTTGGCACATTTCTGTTTTCTTCTGTCATGTAAATAATGTCTGAAATGTTAACCTAAAAATATGTCTTAATACATACTTCCTAGATTAGCTTCTTTGAAGAACATGGAGGAATAACAAAAGGAAACTTACTCAATAATGCTAATAATTGACATCACAACCTTTCTTATGAGGGAGCTTCAGGAGTTCTGCGTGGAACCACTACTTACAATTGCAGAGCCCTTGCCAGTCTGACACAAATTACCTCATTTGATGAGGCTCAGGACAATCTAATAAGGTAAAAAGGGACAGTTTCATTATTTCTAATTTTTGGATAAGGAAAGGGGAGCTCTGAAAGAATAAGTAACTTACTTAAGGGCAAAGAGATACTACTGATTAAGAAAAGGAAATGAACATACAAAATTTGTTACATGGAACTTCAATGGCTGCAGTATGCACCCTTCATCCAAACGTCGCACACTCAGAACAACACATTATTTAATGCTCTTTGAAATACTTCTGTTGTCATCTCAAACAACATTAGCATCGGTCTCTCTCATTATAAATCACTTCTGATGAAGTCTGATATTTTTCGACTGAAAAATAAGTAAACTAGAGGTTTGCCCGTGCATTTAATAAGATTGACTACTTTGGGTCAGTATTTCACAGGCCGTCCTCAGATATTATTTTCTAAGGCCTTTCTACTTCAATAATGTTTTCATTTGCTCAGAAAAACTTTAGAGTCATGTTAAGATTGGGTCCAGGCACTAAGGAGTCCTGAAGAAACAGGACTCTTCAACATATAAGAAATTTTACTCTTTTGCCCTGTTCTATTTATCCTCTTTCCTAATTTCCATTCTTTTTTTCCCCCCTAGCCTTCATTCTGTGGAGTTTCTTTTGATCTACTATTGAGGAATTTTTTCTCCTGCTTTATGCAATCTGCTATCAAATCTAAGTACTCAGTTTTTAATTTCAATTTTTGTATTTTTCATTTCTAGAAACTCTATGTATTCTTTGCAAATCTGCAACATCACTTGAAATTATTTTCCTAATATGTCTATTTAGTTGCATGATTTATTTTTTTAAACATATTAGTCATAGTTGCTAAAATCTGTGTCTGATACTATAGATGTCTGAAATCTCTGCAATGGAGTCTCATTTGTCTCTTGCTTTTGCTAGTTGTTAAATATAATTACTGTTTCATTGTGTGCCTGATTTTCTTTGATGTGTGCTGGTCATTGCTTTTGAAAACATAATTGGGGCATAGGTAAGCATCACTATTTTTCCAGAGCCATTTGTGTTAGTTGTTGTCAGGTATCTAGAGCACCACTTTGAACTACATTCATGGCTTAAAATGTCTTGAATAAATCTGGCAGTGTACATTTTGGCTATAATGACCTGTTTGGACTGGTGTGTGATTTGCAAACTCTTAAGAGACTAATTTTGCTTTTATATTTCTTTACTTCCTCTATTTCCCTGCATCAAGACAATTTTCCCCCCATTCTGGTGGATGTGTGAGTGACGAGGTTGGTTTATATCTGTTTGACCCTGACTCTTTGAGGTCTTAGCTTAACTTACACCCCTTTGCTCCCAAAAATAACCAACAGCACCACTCATTTTCACACTCTCTTCAGGACTACCAGATGCCCAAACAATAAAAATGGACTGGAATGCTACCTTAATTTTCTGTGTCCTTACTGTCTTCAAGACTCAGGCTAGTGATTCTTCACTATTTGGATCTCTCTCTGAAAACATTATGACAGCTTCTACATTCATCCAGAAATTTTTAGCTGCCCTCATAAAAGAAGTTAGTCCCAGCAACCTGGCCAATTGTTTCTAAACCAGGAATCTCTCAGCAGTATTTGACATACTTCATCAAGAGCTTCTCCTTGATACACCTTCTTCACTTTCTTTTAGGACCATTCACCACACCCTCCTGTGATTTTTGTTTCTTTTCCAATCTACTTTTCTGCTTCCTACTAGTACCTCCAAATAAAAACAGCGGATTACAAGTCTCAGCTTTCGGAATTTTTCTCTCTCTAGACTCATTCTTTTGCATCTCAATCTCTCTCATAGTTTAAAATACCATCAATAGGCTAAAGATGTGCTCATTTGTATCTCCAGCCTGGACCTCTTCTCTGAATGCCAATTTCACATAAAACTTGCTCCCTGACATTTCCACTTGAGGGTCTAATAGGTATCTCAAATTTAACATGTCCAAAACGGAACTCAGAAACTCCTGGCTAACTCTACCTACCTTGCTTCTCTTGACTAGATAGATATTCAGAAGTAAAAATATATTTTTTAATTTTTTCATTGTAATGAAATACCATTTCTTAAATCATTTAAAAAATAAGTATTATTTCATTTAAATTAAATATCTTAAATCAAACAATTCAAGACCAGAAGATATAAGGGAAAGGTATTATTTTAATCTTTAAAGAAAGATAAAATGGAAATACAAAGTAGTATAATTAGTATTCATTTAGAATATTAGTTCACAAAGTACTTACAAACATATAGAATATACCAATATACCGACTTGATGTTGCCCTTTCAAAGACAAGTAAGACAAGATCCCTTTTCTCATCTTCTTATATTCTTATAAAGTGATAGAATGTAAGTTCCATCCTTGGAAATAGTTATTCACAGTACTCTGTTATGAAAAAGTTCTGAGGCTGTACAGTATCAGTGAGACAAAGTATCTTAATCAATGAGCACTAACTCTTACAGTCTGGAATTCTGGAGTTCTTGGAATGGTCACCACATTCTTATTGTATATATATGAGTAATAATAATTAAAACAATTATCAGGGCTATGTGCCAGCCTTTGAATACATAATTATTTCATTTAATCTCAAATTTTGAGAGGTATGTAATATTAATGCACATTTTAAAAATTAATAAATTGAGACTTAGAGAAATTAGGTAGTTTGTACAAGGTCACAATAATTAACAGATGATAGAGTCAGAATTTCAAATCAGGTCTGACTTTAAAATCTCTCCTCTTAGCCTCTTGATGAAACTGCCTCTCTGGAAATTAAAGGCATCTAAAGATTAGGAAAGAAACTAAATGAATGTCTTAAAAGAGCATATGAATATGTGAAATACTTTTATATCTTGATGAATAAAACATGCCATATGCATAGCTACTTAATGTCAGGGTGGAAAGAAAAACACCATCTCTCCCTTATGGCCTTTGGAGGTAGTGATTGAAATGTAGACACTTTTCCAGAGATCATCAAAGTTTTTGGCAGCTTACTCAACTTCCCCTCCTGTCTCTGCACTCAAACACAATTAAGGGACACAACATCTATGTTAGATTGGGAGGCTGTCCTTGGAGAGGGGAGATGTCAATGAACCCCCTGATGCCTGAACATCTTATCCAGTGCTAGACTCCTCTTTCTGCAGTTTCCTTCCTCACTTCTTCCTCTCACCCGTCCAGAATAGGAGGAAGTTAAATCCTAGAGAAGTAGCTCCTTCTTTGGCTCTGTTTACAAAAGATGAAGAGGAAATGCTGTGAGTTTAAAAATTTCTCTTCCAATATGAAGAATCACTTTCTGTGCTCCTGAGACTACTACAAGGTAGTCCAACTAATAATCCAACTGGTCCAACTCTTCGGTGAATTTTCACCAACTTTCTCTTTATTAAAGATAGCCTATTTAATTCATTTCAAATTAAAATCTTATTATCTGAGCAAGTTATCATACTTTTACCTTGGACATCATTTTTCTCTCCAGAACTACATGAGATGAAGGGAAACGCAGAACCCAAATGGCTTCTTTCTTCTTCCCAGTTCAGTTGTGTTGGAGCTCTGCCAAAGAAGTGTCAACTTTAAATCCCAGAAGCCTTTCAAATTCCCGAATTAGGATATGCTTTGTTGTCATTCCCATGGATGTATGTTTTGGCTTCTAAGAAGCATGCAAGGCATGGTAACCATGTAGAACATAAAAGAATATTTTGATGTATATGAATTAATATTTGAATGAGGGCAGTATCTATCCTAAACTGGAACATTCCGGTATAGTGCTACAATAGCTCTCTCACGTAGAAAGGATTCCACTTCTCTTGCTTGATAACTTAAGACATTATTCATCCTGGTTCTTAAGAGAATTCAGAAATAAACTGCTAGAAAATGGCATCGTTCTATGGGATTGAAAAGAAATGAAGTAATTGTGCTATTTTTCTTCAACAGTTTTCCTTAGCCTGGGTAATAGAATAATTGCAAGGTCTTTATGAAGATGTTTAGTACTAAGAAGGAAGACCAAGAAATTCCCAGGTATAGATGAGCAAAGACAAAAAAAAAAGTCTATTTATTCGATGGTAAAAACATATTAATCAAAAATGTTCAAGCATGTATTAAAGATGATAAAGCAAGAATCATAATCTAGGTCTTCATTTGATTTACTTCAATTTATGACATTTTTGAACTGATTTTACTTATATAAGGACTTTTTTAAGCACTGCTAAAATGCTTTAAGGAGATGAAAAAGTACTGGTTACTCTGAAAATCTTTAAAAATCAGTCTACAGTTGATAGCTGAGTTATGTGTTTACTATTTACAACTTCCTCTCTAAAGATACAGGTATTGCATTCCTTGCCTTTTCAAATGTAACCTTATACATCTGTTGAGCACACATCTGGACATTTAGCCCAACTCATCATTTCCTTCTGTATGTCCAAAAACTGTCAGTTATGTCAGCCAAGATTCAGCCCTTGGGAGAACTGAAAAAGTTACATCCTTCTTTTGTCCAGGTTTTATAAACTCTTCTTTACCTTTTTCCCCAGGATACCAGTAAGTATAAAAATAAGCAGTCTGAATTCCTTCTGGCCCTGGAGAAAGGAGCATGGGAAGATGAGGGGCATATGCTCCATTAACATTTACTTCTA
Source organism: Ailuropoda melanoleuca (assembly GCF_002007445.2). Classification (NCBI taxonomy): domain Eukaryota; kingdom Metazoa; phylum Chordata; class Mammalia; order Carnivora; family Ursidae; genus Ailuropoda; species Ailuropoda melanoleuca. Next base: position 154,565,914 of record NC_048218.1, read on the forward strand.
TAGAATAAAGAACATGTTTTTATTTGAGAAAACAGACATTGACTGTCCACACAGTTATTAAGCAAGTGTCTTTTCTTTGACAAAGTAAATACAATTTGAATTTGGAAAAGAGGGAGTTTGAACACCAGTGTGGAAGATCTGTACTCTCAAAAGATAAGGATCTCACACTTCATAATGTTAAAATTTTCAAGTCAAGAGGGAAAATATTGATTCTGAATGTGTGTACACCTAATAGCTCAGCCTCACTTGACAGAATCACAAGAATGATAAAAAATGTTATCATCATAGTGCAAGAGTTTAACACATCTCTTAATAAAAGGACAATAAAATAGGAGATGTGACTATCGTGATTAAGAAATTTAATGGTTTATATGTGTACTGCTATGTGTGTGTTATATTCAATCATGTCTAGAGCTATATGTATGTACCTGCTTGTTTTATATTTAAACATACTTACGTTTTAAGCGTTTATATGTGTTTGTGCATGGGGGGTGATTGGTGGATGTAGTTATGCTTTTATTAAAATGCACAGGAAGAATAAAGAGTAGTTACAAAAATAGTTAATTATATAGTGTGGTTGCAATGAGTAAAAGGAAGAAGGATGGGAACATATTTCTGAGTATATATTTTTATGCTTCTGAATTATTTTATGTACCATGAAAATAAAGGTAAATATAAACATCTGAACGTAAATGAAACCAATTAATTTAACTATATATCAAATTGTTACCATAAGCAGAAAAAAGAATTATTTCAAGTAATTTTTGGAAGAGTTCTCTGATTACATTCATAATGGAATACATTTAAAGAAAAACAAAACAAAACAAATCTTCAACTTCTATCAGTAAATTTTTAGTTTGATATTTTTCTATAAAAGATTTATTGTGTACTATATAACATAGCAAATAAGTAAATACATTAATATTATTACGAGTCAAGATTTTCAGTTTAAGAGAATATAAATACAAATACGCAAAGTCAAGAGCAAAATGCTAAAATATTAAAATTGAATTTAAGATATCAATATGAAATTATACATACTATACTCATATTCCTTGTCTGTTTACTATAAGACACAGAAAAATGCTAGTTAATGGTTTAAAGGGAATAATTCATTTTTAAAAAAACATCATTTTGCAACCCCCATCACACTAATAATAATTCAGGCAATTTTCAAAAATCGAAGCTAAAATCATTAAATGAAAGGTTTGGTGAGAATAGAACAGACTCGTGTCAAAGTATAGGTTAATTGCTGATTACATACAAAAACTGCTAATTTTTGACAACTGAATGAATTCTTTTAGAATTTTTTTTAAAGATTTTATTTATTTGAGAAAAAGAGAAAGAGAGCACAAGTAGGGGGAGGGGCAGAAGGAGAAGCAGACTTCCTGCTGAGTAGGGACCCCAACACTGGTGTGATCCCAGGACCCATCATGACCTGAGCGACCTAAGCCAAAGGCAGATGCTTAACCAACTGAGCACCCAGATGCCCCCTGAATAAATTTGGAATGGTCAATAGGAAAATTCATATTTTCCTTAGATTACTGAATCAGTGTGGATATGCAATTTTTTTCTAGAAATTGTTATGTTTATCTCACAGACATACACATATATTATATATATATACAATTACATATACACTTAAATATTGATTTTTTAAAAGATCTTATTTATTTATTTGTCAGAGAGAGAGAGAGCACACAAGTAGGGGAGCAACACGCAGAGGGAGAAGCAGGCTCCCCACTGAGCAAAGACCCGGGTCCGATCCGATGCAGGGGCTCCATTCCAGGACCCTGGGATCATGACCTGAGCAGACACTTACCGGAGTGAGCCACCCAGGCGTCCCTATATATTGATTTCTTATTAAGGGGAAAATGTACCTTCATGTGTTTTGGCTAAGTCAATCATCATCTTTCATTATCTTACATAATGGTGTGGCAGCCTGCTTTATGGAAATCCTAATCTGAAGTACCTAACATTATTTATGAACTACTCTTTTTTTTTTAAGATTTTATTTATTTATTAGAGAGAGAGAGACAGTCAGCGAGAGAGGGAACATAAGCAGGGGGAGTGGAAGAGGAAGAAGCAGGCTCCCAGCAGAGCAGGGAGCCGATGTGGGGCTGGATCCCAGGACCCCAGGATCACGCCCTGAGCTGAAGGCAGACGCTTAATGACTGAGCCACCCAGGTGCCCCTATTTATGAACTACTCTTACCAAAAATATTTATCCTGAGTCTAATCAATCTGAAGTCTAAATCTAACATTCAGTTTGCACATAACTCAGAGGTCAGAAGGTAGAGTTAAGCAATACTGGGAGAGAATAGTCAGATACATCTAGAATGTGGACCATTTTATGAGACAACTGGCCTAGATGCTTCAGATATAAATGGCATTAAAAAATGGGCTGACACTTTCAACTCAAAAGGCACCAAGAAAAAGACAAAGAAGTATTTGGTAAATATTGATTTGATTTAATTAAAAATTTCATAAAAGATATTCTTGGCATAATTGGGGGAATTAAACAATGAACTGGCTGAATATTAGATGATATAACAGATTTATTGTTCAATTTCTTAGGGATACTAATGTTATTTTTTTTTAAATGTTCTTAAAATGGACAATCATCTGGGGGGGAATTACATTTCGACATTCATTTAATTATTCAACTATACATATAGACAACGTCTATCTAGGAATATTTATTTATTTATTTATTTACTTATTTATATCTAGGAATATTTAAATACATATTATTGTCAATTCATCTTCAAAAGAGCTAGCATGTTGCTTGTTCCCTCTGTGGATATCTCTAGTGAGTAATCAGTGTTATTCAATTTGGGCTTCATATTAAAGTGACTGGGTAGCGGGGCATCTGGGTGGCTCAGTTGGTTAAGTGTCTGCCTTCAGCTCTGGTCCTGATCCTAGGACACTGGGATAGAGCCCAGCATCATCGGGCTGCTTGCTCAGCAGGGATCCTGCTTCTCCCCCTCCCTCTGCCTGCCTCTCCCCCTGCTTGTGCTCTCTGAAACGAATAAATAAAATCTTAGAAAAGAAGAAAAGAAAAAGAAAAAGAAAAGAAAAGAAAAGAAAGAAAGAAAAAAAGAAAAGAAAAGAAAAGAAAAGAAAAGAAAAGAAAAGAAAAGAAAAGAAAAGAAAAGAAAAAAGAAAAGAAAGGAAAAAATGACTGGGTGGCTTACAACATCAATAATGAAAACCACAACTATGCCCAGGACCCACTCCTAGAGCTTCTAATTTCAGAGGCACTGTTTATAATCTAGATATTAATTTTTTTTAAGCATCTAAGGTGATTCTGATACGCAGCCACAAAAAGTATCACATCACAAGTCAATCAGCCAATAAACACTGTCTAGGCTCGAGGACCACAATATGAGTGTAACATTGCACGAGGAGAGAAAGGAGGAGCCCTACTCTATCTTAACCTAATCCAGCTTCATCCTTATTTTCAGTAAAAATTTTGACACTTTAACAACCAAATCACTAGCTTTAAATTTTCTTTCCTGACAAAATATTTGAGGATTTATGTATGTCAACACAACCTAAAATAGATAGATTGCATGGATGTTAATATTCATATATGTTGTATTTAACGAATAATTTAAATTTTATTAAGATGCTAAAGAAATGGCAAAGCCCCCAGACTCTGAAATCAATGGCCTTTGGTCAAAATATCCACACTCTTGGTGCATCAACTCTGAGAGTTGGACAAGTTAAACTCTCTTTGTTTTAGTTTCTCTTTTTGTGAAAGTGTTGGGATAGAAATCATCTCCTGTTTTTTTTTAATTAAATATGCAAATGTATGAGAAACACTTAGAAACACTGAGAGAACTCAGTAAATGTTAGTCACTCTTGATATCATTTCACAAAACGACAGGTTTTCATTACCTAATAGGACAAGAAGGTGTGGCACTTATTTGGCTTTCATATGTTCACAAATATTTTATTTTACTAGAGCTAATTCCAGTGAAGAATCTGGAGTCCTACAGGATTTGAAAATGGCAAGACGACTTCTTGTCACCCCTAAAACTTTACATTTAAATTTTAGTCAATTTCAATACTCATCCTTTACCAGCAACCTTTTGGCATAACCTCTCACAGTGATATTCATTAGTTTTTCCTGCTGAAGTTTTGGATGTGTGTATACTCTGAAGTATGTATTTAGAATCACTGAAAAGATGGTGATTGACTTAAGATCTAAGAAATACCTACTGTCGTTCCAATGAGTTCCTGTTATGTTGTGGTTATGTATTTCATTACACTGAAATATTCTTATTTATCCCCATTCTTATATTAATCTCTTTTCCTGACATTAGTAATTGTATATCTCCTTTTTCATATCCTCAGTTTTCCACTGACATTTAGTAAAGAAAAAAACTATTATCAGGTTTTATTTAAATTAGAATATTGCTTGCACTGTTCCTTTTTAGCAAAATTTTAATATGGGTCTTTGCTATAAATACAATTTACGTATCACTGCCTCCGCTGAAATATCCTCTACTTAACCTCATTTATTCTTTGTTTTCTACTTTCTACTCATTTGGTTTTATGCTTTATGTGTAGTTCACTCTATCCTTACTTAGAATTAGTTTTTTCCCTAAGCAATATTATCACCATGGTAGAGCCCATCAAATTATGCATAATGATATATTTTCCTACATTTCTAAAGACAGAGAAATCACTGCTAATGAAATCTAGTTCTTATGAAAAAAGACTTCTTATTGTTTTAACTTCCACCTGCACATCTGGTGTATTTTCCTGGAGCTCATCTGTACTATTCGTTTAATTCACAGTATAAGCACTTCACATTAGAGGACATGTCCTCTTTAATGCTTCAAATAGCACCAAAGTACAGAGCTAGCAACGAGCATTTGTTCTAAAAAATGATACCATACAAGCTATATATTGTGAAAATATCAGTTGTGGGATTTTTTTTTTTACATTATCAAGATTTGTGAATTTGGAGAGAAGAAAATACAGACACATGCTTTTAAAAAGCCTGTGACACAAAATTACATTTTGGAAAGCGTTCTAAATATGAGCCTTCAAAATTTGAGAAAAAGGACAAAGTCAAATTACCTACTAGCATAAGAGAAGAAAGAACAAATCCGTTTTAGAGATTTTTTTCCAAGTCACTTTTTAGGTGCTGGAAAAGAGATTTCTATCTCTAAGTTGGAAAAAGCTATTGTCAAATTAATATTTAATTAAGCCAAGAAGGCAACAAAAGAAACTTTTTTAAAAAGATTTTATTTATTTATTCGACAGAGAAAGAGACAGCCAGCGAGAGAGGGAACACAAGCAGGGGGAGTGGGAGAGGAAGAAGCAGGCTCATAGCAGAGGAGCCTGACGTGGGAATCCATCCCATACACCGGGATCACGCCCTGAACGGAAGGCAGACGCTTAACCGCTGTGCCACCCAGGCGCCCCAACAAAGGAAACTTTAAAATGTAGTTAAAATGTACAAATTCTAATGGATTTTGTTTCTTCCAAAAATTTTCACTATTTTTAAAATGTGTAAGATATAAAAACATTGATGTGTGAAGGAAAAAGGAATGTGATAAGCTTGACCTACTAATAAAAATTCAAATTACATGATATTCACTTGAGGAAAAGAAACAATTTTAAAATAAAAGTACACTGTATGGTACCTGGGTGGCTCAGTTGGTTAAGCAACTGCCTTCTGCTCAGGTCGTGATCCTGGAGTCCCAGGATCGAGTGCCGATTGCCGGGGCTCCCTGCTTGGCAGGGAGTCTGCTTCTCTCTCTGACCTTCCCCCATCACATGCTCTGTCTCTCTCCCCATTAAAAAAAAATCTAAAAAAATAAGTGCACGGTAATTTCATTTATTATAGTTGACAAGTATTCATCTAAAGAAAGATCATTAATATCTTGTCTATATGACTGCAAACCTAAAATGGTCTTTCAGTGTTCCCTACTGCCTATACCTCTGTGTTGAGATCTAAAATGTTTATTTTCTTATGTATGCATCTTATTAAATATAAAGACAATTTCATTAAAATTTAATAAATGGAAAACCACATGATGTGTTTCACATAATCAGAATTCCCTAGCTTTAGTTTATATAATACACTTGTACATACATCCAATGATACAGCTATGTAATAAATCTTCTAAGGTCCTTTATAAAGTTCTATTGTTATCTCCAAGTAACAATGAGAAAAAAATGTCTGTATGAGGATAAGTAAACTTAATACTGCATTTTGACTAAGGTAATTATTTTAACAAATAGTGTATATTAATTACCATTTAAGGAAAATGTAATAATCTCCATACTGTCATATTATAGATAATATATAAACAGAGACCAGACAACATAATGGTTATTTTATTTTTTTACTTATTATGTGTCAGGCTCTGCACTAAGTGCTTTCTCAATTGGAATTCATTTAAACCTCACAATGATCTAATGTGGATTCTGCTATTATTTGAATACTGCAAATAAGGAAAAACAAAGAGGAGGCATAACCTGTTCAACTGTATATAGAAAATGGTAAACTAGGGTCTGAACCCAGGCAATTTGGTTCCAGGTTCCCTTCCTTTCATTGTACTTACAGAGGCTGTCTCTGGGGAATTGGTGTAGGTACAGATTTCATTTTCTATCTTTTGCTCCCTTGTGCTTTCTTTCTGCAATATTTTTTTTTCCTTACAAATGCTTGGAACAAGAAAGATAAGTTATTCATTTCTTATATGAATGTTGCATCCATTCCTACAGCACTCTTTTTGTACCTTCAGAATAAAAGTATTAAAATTCCAAAAACTATATAACAAAAACTTTTATTACAAAATAAGATTAAAATGAGAAATTTGTTTGCTTTTGAAAAGAAAAATTTAGAAAATTAATTAAACTCCAATAATTATATATTTTAAGCTAATTCTTTTGACTTCTGTACATAATTTATACAAACATGGAAAAATATACTGTAATATTTTACAGTACAAACATGGAAAAATATACTGTAATATTTTAGAAAGTTTTAGAAAATACAATGAACAAATCTGGAGTACTTTAAATATGATCTTTAAAATTAGTGTTAAAGTTTAATAGCATTGGCTCTATGATATATCACAATTCATTATTTATTTAAGCTTGATAACCACATAAAAGTGAAGGGATTATTATTCCCATTTCACCCATGAGGAAACATAGCTTTAGAAAGATTAAGTGGGTTGGAAACCAGGTGTCATTGACTCTAAATGTACCTTTTTTCCCCCACCAAACGCTTTCCCCCCCCTTCCTCAAGCTAATGAAGCTGCTCTCTGTATATTCATGAAATTAGATAGAGCATTATTGTTTTCTCAGTCATAGATGACCACCCAAAATTTGTATGTTGAACTCCTAACCCCCAGTTCCTCAGAATGTGACTATTTTTGAAAACTGGACTTTTAAAGAATTAAGCTCAAAGGAGATCATTAGGGTGGGTCCTACTCCAGTATGACTGATATCCTTATAAAGGAGATTAGGACACAGACACATACAAAAGGAAGATGATATAAAAACACAGGGACTTCAGGGTTCCTGGGTAGCTCAGTCAGTTCAGCATCCAACTCTTGATTTCAGCTCAGGTCATGATCTCAGGGTCCTGGTATCGAGCCCCAAGTTGGGCTCCACACTCAACAGGGAGTCTGCTGGAGCTTCTCTCTCTTCCTCTCCCTCTGCCCCTCCACCCCACCTTTCCACCGCTATCTCTAAAATAAATAAATCAATCTTAAAAAAAAAAGCCCACAGGGACCACAAGATGGCCATCAGCCAAGAAGAGTGGTCTCAGAAGAAACCAACTCTGTTGACCTCTTGATCTCAGACATCTAGCCTTTAGAATTGCAAGGAAATTTTCTGTTGTTTTTTTCTTACTGCTTGAAGCAGAAAAATCCCCCAAAACATTCAACCAAGAAAATCAGTCTCAGTTCAAATATCCTAATAGGGAAAAGAGGATTACTGGTCTCTTCTAAAATTGGGACAAAGCCAGTAGGCCAATGTGTTAAGGATAGCCAAGTCCATAGAGTCAGCCATGAGTCCTGCTTTAGTTAATCTTACTCTCCTTCTGGTCCTATAATACTTTCTTTGCACAGAACTACAAATGTAATGTATGAGAGAATCTCATTTCTTTACAACCCACATCTTTAGTGAGACTAAAGTTGGACTGAAAACAGGCACTAAAATTTACTGGCTTTGTGGCATTTTACTTAACTATTTGACCCCTTTTTATTCTCTATAAAGAGAGGGAATAAAACTGGTAAATCAATCCCCAGCCCCATGCCCCAGTCTACTCAATCCACAAATCTTCCTTTTAAATAAATGACACTATTCACTCATTTTCTCCAGCCAAGTTTTTGGAACATTTATGAATTTCCTCTTTCCTACACAACTCACATAAAAAATGTCAGCAAATCCTACTGGCATTAACTTCAAAATATATCCAGAATCTAACCAATTCCCATCATCTCTGTCAATACTACCATAATCTAAGGTAGAGCCTTTCAAATTGTAGTATGCAATACAAAAAAACCCAAAGGTTATTCAATGCAATCATAGTTTTAAGGAATAAATTTTCAGATCCTCAAATTCCCTATATACATGATCTTAATAACACTTACATGAAAGTAAATCTTTACACATAAGATGTATTTTCTAACCCTACAAAAAAACAAGTCAAAAACAAAAACAAAAAAACCCAAGGCATAGCCATATCTTTTTTTAAAATTTAGTTTTACTTCCATTTATATTCCAGTATAGTTAACATACAGTGTTACATTCATTTTAGGTGTATAATATAGTGATTCAACAAAACTATACATTACTCAGTGCTCACCAGGAGAATCCGACTCTTAATCCCCTTGACCTATTTCACTATCTTCGCATCTACCTCGCTTCTGGTAACTACCCGTTTGTTCTCTACAGTTAAGAGTCTGCTTTTTGTTTTGTCTCTTTTGTTTTGTTTCCTATATTCCATATATCAATAAAATCATGTTATTTGCCTTTCTCTGACTTATTTCACTTAGCATTATGCCCTCTAGATCCATCCATGTTATTGCCAATGGCAAGATGTTGTTCTTTTTTATGGCTGAGTAATAGTCCTGTGTGTGTGTGTGTGTAAATGTGTGTTTATTCCACATATTCTTTATTCATCTATTAATGGACACTTAGGTTGTTCCATAATTTGGCTATTGCAAATAATGCTGCAATAAACATAGGGGTGCATATATCTTTTCGAATTAGTGTTTTTGTATTCTTTGAGTAAATACCCAGTAGTGGAATTACTGGATTGTATGGTAATTCTATTTTTAATTCTTGAGGAACCTCCATACTTTTTCCCCACAGTGGCTGCACCAGGGTTCCCACCATCGGTGCACTAGGATTCTTTTTTTTCCACATCCTTGTCAACACTTGTTGGTGTGTTTTTTATTTTAGCCATTCTGACAGGTATAAGGTGATATCTCATTGTAGTTTTTTCATTTCCCTGATGATGAATGATATTGAGCATTTTTTCATGTGTCTGTTGGCCATCTGTATGACTTCTTTGGGAAAATGTCTGTTCATGTCTTCAGTCCTTCTTTAAATTAGATTTGGTTTTTTTGTTTTTGTTTTTTGCTTGTTTTTGGTCTTATGTAAGTTCTTTACATATTTTGGATACTAACCCTTTATTGGACATGTCATTTGAAAATATCTTCTTCCGTTTAGTAGATTATCTTTTAGTTTTGTAGATGGTTTCCTTTGCTGTGTAGAAGCTTTTTATTTTAATGTAGTCCCAATAGTTTGTTTTTGCTTTTGTTTCCCTTGCCTGAGGCAACATAACTAGAAAGATGTTGCTAAGGCCAGTGTCAGAGAAGTTTACTGCCTGTGCTCTCTTCTAGAATTTTTAAGGTTTCAGGTCTCACATGTAGGTTTTTAATCCATTTTAAATTTATCTTTGCGTATTGTGTAAGAAAGTGGTGCAGTTTCATTCTTTTGCATGTAACCGTCCAGCTTTCCCAGCACCATTTGTTAAAGAGATTATTTTTTTTGCACTGCATGTCCTTGCCTCCTTTGTTGAAGATGAATCAACCATATAATTGCAGGTTTATATCTGGGCTCTGTATTCTGTTTCCTTGATTTTATGTGTCTATTTTCCTGTTGATACCACACTATATGGATTACTAAAGCTCTGTAGTATATCTTGATATCTGGGATTACGATATCATAATACCATAACTGGATTATGTTATCTCCAGTTTTGTTCTTTTTCAAGACTACTTTGGCTATTTGAAGATTTGTGTGGTTCCATATAAGTTTTCGGATTATTTATTCTAGTTCTGTGAAAAATGCTGTTGGTATTTTGACAGAGATTGTATTAAATCTGTAGACTGCTTTGGGTGGAATGGACATTTAAAAAAATGTTGGTTCTTCCAATCTATGAACATAGAATATCTTTCCATTTGTTTATGTCGTCTTCAATATCTTTGATCAATGCTTTATAATTTTCACAGTTCAGATCTTTCACTTCCTTGGTTAAGTTTACTTTTAGGTTCTTAATTATTTTTGGTGCAATTGTAAATGGGATGGTTTTATTTCTCTTTCTCCTACTTCATTATTAGTGTGTAGAAATGCAATGATTTTCTGTATATTGATTTTGTATCCTATGACCCTACCAAATTCATCTATTAGTTCTAATAGTTTTTTGGTGGAGTGTTTAGGGTTTTCTATACATACTATCACATCATCTGCAAATAGTCAAAGGTTTACCTCTTCCATACCAATGTGGATGCTTGTTATTTCTCCTTCTTGTTTGATGCCTGTGGCAGGACTCCTGGTACTATGTTGAATAAAGGTGGTAAGAGTGGATATCCTTGTCTTATTCCTGACTTTAGGGGGAAAGCTCTCAGCTTTGCACTAGTTAAGTATGATGTTAGCTATGTATTTTTCATAAATGGCCTTTATTCTGCTGAGTTATGTTCCCTCTAAACCTACTTTACTGGGTGTTTTTATCACGAATGTATACTGCACTTTGTCAAATGCTTTTTCTGCACCTACTGAAATGTTCATATAGTTTTTATCCTTTCTCTTCTTGATGTATCATCTTGTTGATTGATTTGTGAATGTTGAACCACCTGTTCATCCCAGGAATAAATTCCACTTGATCATAGTGAATGATTTTTTTAATGTACTATTGGATTTGGTTTGCTAATATTTTGGTGAGGAATTTTACATATATTTTCATCAGACATATTGGCCTGTAGCTCTCATTTTTGTAGTGTCTTTATCTGGTCCGGTATCAAGGTAATGTTGGCCTCACAGAATGAATTTGGAAGCTATTCCCCCTCTTCTACTTTTTGGAATAGTTTCAGAAGAATAGGTATTAACTCTTCTTTATATGTTTGGTATAATTTACCTGTGAAACCATCTGGTCCTAGATCTTTGTTTTTTGGGAGTTTTTTGATTACTGATTCCATTTCAATGCTGGTAATCAGTCTGTTCAAATTTTCTATTTCTTCCTTATTCAGTTTTGGGAGATTATAAGTTTCTATGAATTTATCCATTTTTTTAGGTTGTCCAACTTATTGACATAAAATTTTTCATAATATTCTCTTACAATCCTTTGTATTTCTGTGATGTTGAATGTTATTTCTCCTCTTTCATTTCTGATTTTGAGTCCTCTCTGTTTTGTTTTTTGTTTTTGTTCTTTTTGATGAGCCTGGCTAAATGTTTATCATTTTTTTTTAAGATTTTATTTGACAGAGATAGAGACAGCCAGCGAGAGAGGGAACAGAAGCAGGGGGAGTGGGAGAGGAAGAAGCAGGCTCCTAGTAGAGGAGCCCGACGTGGGGCTCGATCCCAGAACACCGGGATCACGCCCTGAGCCGAAGGCAAACGCTTAACCGCTGTGCCACCCAGGCGCCCCAAATGTTTATCATTTTTATCTTTTCAAAGAAATCAGCTCCTGGTTTCATTGGTCTGTTCTATTGCTTTTTTTAATTTCTATTTTATTTCTGTTCTAATCTTTATTATTTCCTTCCTTCTACTGGTTTTTATTGTTTTGGTTATTCTTCTTTTTCTAGCTCATTTAGGTGTAAGTTGAGGTTGTTTATATGACAATTTTCTTGTTTCTTGAGGCCCATATTGCCATAAAGTTCTCTCTTAGAACAGCTTCTGCTACATCCAAAACATTTTGGACCGTTGTGTTCTCATTTTCAATTGTCTCCATGTATTTTTGATTTCCTCTTTGATTTCTTGGTTGATCCATTCATTATTTAGTAGCATGTTATTGAACCTCACATATTTGTGTTCCTTCCAGATTTTTTCTTGTGGTTGATTTCTAGTTTCATAACATTGTGGTTGGAAAAGATGCCTGGTATGACTTCAGATTTTGTGTGTGTGTTTTTTTTTTAACTTGTGGAGACTTGTTTTGTGGCCTAACATATGATCTATTCTGGAGAATGTTCCAAGCGTGCTTGAAAAGAACATGTATTCTGCTGTTTTAGGATGGAATGCTCTATGTCGGTTAGATCCATCTGGTCCAAAGTGTCATTCAAAGCCATTGTTTTCTTGTTGATTTTCTGTTTGGATAATCCATCCACTGATGTAAGTGGGGTTTTAAAGCCCCTGCTATTATTATATTACTATTGATTATTTCCTTTATGTTTGTTATTAGATGATTTATGCATTTGGGTGCTCCCATGTTGGTTACATCAATATTTACAATAGTTACAACTTCTTGTTGGATTGTTTCTTTTATGATTATGTAGTGTCCTTCTTTGTCTCTTGTTACAGTCTTTGTTTTAAAGTCATTTTTATATGTTAATTTGAAAAAAACTCAATTTTGTCCAATATAAGTATTGCTACCCTGGCTTTCTTTTCACATCCATTTGCATGATATGCAAAAGCATGCAGGGGTGAGGTGTGCTGTTAGCTGGCTAGGTGGAGAGTGTTGCCCTGTTTTGGGTCCTGCAGGTGTCCTTGTATCTAGACTGGGTAGAGGGGGAGGGAAGTGGCACCGACTAGGTCTTTTATTCTTGGAGAAGTCTCCAAAAAATCCCTGCCCCTTCAGCACATGCTCTGAGATTAGTAAATAAATATTCAAACTGCTGCTTTTATGCTGTTTTCTGTGGGGCTGTTTGTTCAGCTGTCTTTCTAAGGGTGGGGACTCAGTTTCCTATCACCCTCAAGCTCTTCCAAAGCCAAGCCGCTAATTTTTAATATTCTAGCTAAGCCCCACTGATTGTAAGAACTTACAAAGTTAGACCCCTCTAGTTTTCAAACACAAATGTTATAGGGATTCGTCTTCCCAGTGTGGGTCTTCAATGCCTGGGGCACCTAGCTTAGTGGTCTGCTCCTCTCCTCTTTCCATACCACGTGTCTCACCTTCCTGCAGATAGTCCTGTGGCCCCTTTGGCTCTCAATTGTGTCTCTAGCCTTCCTACCTTCTTTGATATGGTATATTTTCTACATTTATCTGAGAGTCTGTTCTGCCAGTCTTTCGGTTGTTTTTCTGAGTTACTTATACTGATGGGGGTGTGGCTGTATCTGTGGGATGTGGTGAGCTTAGGATCCTCCTACTCCACCATCTTCCCTGGAAGTTGCCACATATCTTAATATAGTACATTGCTCTGGAGTGTGAAAAATGCTGAGGCACCAAACAAAAGGTGTAACTAAATTTTGGTTTGGGAAGATATCTATAAGGATTAATGAAGGGACTTCAAAATCATAGACCTTTGTTTCATGTAGTAAACATTTTTCTAAAAATAACATAGAATCAATCCATTGCATTGGAAATAGAATTAAAGACTTCCTTTTTTAGAGAAGTTTTAACTTCACAGCAAAAAATGAGAGGAAGGTACAGAGATATTCTATGTGCCCTCTGCCCTCACACATTAATAGCCTTCCCCATTATTAACTTCCCTCACCAGAGTGATTCATTTGCTGTAACTGATGAACCTACACTGACAAATGCTTCTAAATTTTATAGTATACACCAGGGTTCACTCTTGGTGATAAAAATTTCTGGGTGAATGTATAATGAAATAAATGCATCATTATAATATCATACAGAGGATTTTCCCTAAAAATTCTGTGTCCCACCTATTCATCCCACCTTTTCCCCTAAATTTTGGCAACTGCTGATCTATTCACTGTCTTCATAGTTTTTTCCTTTTTTAAATTGTCTCTATAATATGTAGACTTTTCATACGGGACTCTTTCACTTAATAATATGTATTTGCTTCCTCCATGTCTTTTATGGCTTGATAGCTCATTTTTATCTAGCACTGAATAATATCCCATTGCCTGGATATACTGCAGTTTATGAATCCTTTCACCTACTAAATGACTTCCAGGTTTTGGCACATTTGAATAAAGCTGCTCTAAACACCTGTATACACGTTTTTGTGTGAATGTGATTTTTCAAATCCTTTGCGTAAATACCAAGGAGTACAATTGCTGGATCATATAGTTAGAGTATATTTAGTTTTGTAAGAAATGACAAACTATCTTCCAATGTATCTGTACCGTTTTGCATTCCATCAGTAATAATGAGAGTCCCTATTCTTCCACATTCTGGCCAGTATTTGGTGTCATGAATGTTCCAGATTTGAGTCATTCTAATAGATGTGTAGTGGCATCTCATTATTGTGTAATTTGCATTTCTCTGATTATATGACATGCAGCATCTTTTCACGTGCTTATTTGACAATGCATATGTTCTTTGGTGAGGTGGTTATTAAGGTCAAGGGCACATCTTTCACTTCGGTGGTTATTCTCTTACTGTTGACTTTTAAGAGTTCTTTGTGTATTTTGGATAATAGTCCCAAAATAGTCTTTTGCAAATGTTTTCTCCCAGTCTGTCTTTTCATATCGCCCTCTTGACATTGTCTTTCACAGAGCAGAAGTTTTTTTGTTTTTGTTTTTGTTTTTTTAATTTTAATAAAGTCCAGCTTGCCATGGATAAGGCCTTTGGTATCACATCATATGGCAAAGTTCTTGCCATACCCAAAGCCGTCTAGGTTTTCTCTTATATTATCTTCTAGGAGATATCTTCTAGTAGTTTTATAGTTTTGCACTTTACATTTAGGTCTGTGATGCATTTGCAGTGAATTTTTGTGAATTCAAATTCTGTGTCTAGATTCAGTTTTTTGCATGTGGATGTTCAATTGTTCCAGCACTATGTGTTGAAAAGACTATCCTGATTCCATTGTATTCCCTTTGCTCCTTTGTGAGACATCAGCTGGCTATATTTATGTGAGTCTATTTTTGCACTCTGTATTCTGTCCCAGTGATCTCTCCATCTATTCTTTTACCAATACCACACTGTCTTGATTACTGTAGCTTTGTAGTCAGTCTTGAAGTTAAGTAGTGTCAGATCTTCAACTTTGTTATTTTCCTTCAATATTATGTTAGTCATTCTGGGTATATTGCCTCTTCATTAATTTTAGAATCAGTTGGTCAATATCCACAAAATAATTTTCTGGGATTCTGATAGGGAATGCACTGAATCTATAGATCAAATTGGGAAGAACTAACATCTTGATAATATCAGATCTTTCTGTTTATGATCATGGAATATCTCTCCATTTATTTCGTTCTTTAATAGCATTCAGTAGAGTTTAAGTGTTCCTTAGAGATCTTGTACATGTCTCAGATTTCTACATATATTTTTTTTTGATATTAATATATATATATATATATATATATATATATATATATATATTTTTAAAGACAGAGAGAGCACAGGTTTGGGGGAGGAACAGAAGGAGAGGAAGAGAAATCTCAGGCAGGCTCCATGCCCAGCACAGATCCTAACATGGGGCTCGACCTCATGACCCTGAGATCATGACCTGAGCTGAAATCACGAATAGGACACTTAACCAACTGAGCCACCCAGGTGCCCCAATGGTATTATGTTTTAAATTTCAAATTCCACTTATGCATTGCCATTATAGGGAAACTACTGACTCTTGTATATTAACCTTATATCCTGCAATCTTATTATAATTGCTTATTAGTTCCAGGATTTTTGTTGTTGATTCTTTTGTATTTTCTACATATATGATCATGCCGTCTGTAAACAAAGACACTTTTATTTCTTCCTTCCCAGTTTGCATACCTTGTGTTTCCTTTTCCTGCTATAACATTAGCTAGGAAGAAATAGAATTTTTTAATGAAAGAAAAATTACTAAAAGAGTAAGAAACTTAATGGTGAATTGCTATAGAAAGCTCCAAATTCACTGAATTATAACAATGATTTTAAAAGAAATCATTGTGACTTCTCTATTGCACTGAATAAAATCCATATCTTTATAATAGTTCATGAGTGCTTGCATGATCTGCCCACTGCCTCACATTTGTGATGTCCCTCATCCTTTGCAACTTTAATCCTCTCCCATATACCTCCAAGCGAAAACTTCCTCACATTTCCTCAAATGTGCCATGTATTTTCTGCCTCAGAGCCTTTGCACTTGCTGTTCTATCTCCCTGGTATTCTCTTTTCTCAGGATCATATGATTCATTCTCTTAAAAAGTTTTAGGTCTGTGCTCAAAAGTCACTTTATCAGACAAATATTCTGTGTTATTCTATATAAAATTATAATACCCAAACCTATTTGACACTTTCTATTTCTCCTAATATGCTTTATTAATTTTACTGCATATATCACATCCTGACATTATATTAGTAACCTTCGTAAGACTGAGTATCACATATGCCTATGAAAGTGAAAGCATAAAGTAGATCTTCAATGAGTATTTGTTAAATTAATAAATAAATGTTACTCCTCTCCTAAAAATCTTCCTCTCCTCATATTTCATCCATAATAAATAGGCTGTAGGGTAAAGTGGGGAGTATAGGTGAGGACTGACTTACCATTTTTATTATTGTCAGTCTACAGGATCCTATATAACCAGAGTCCTGACTAACTCTGCAATCTCTTTCCTCCAGTTCCCCAATATGGTTTCTTGATATTTCCTTTTTTTTTTTAAAAGATTTTATTTATTTATTTGACACAGAGAGAGGCAGCAAGAGAGGGAATACAAGCAGAGGGAGTGGGAGAGGGAGAAGCAGGCTTCCCACCGAGCAGGGAGCCTGATGCGGGGGCTGGATCCCAGCACCCTGGGATCATCCCCTGAGCAGAAGGCAGACAGTTAATGACTGAGCCACCCAGGCGCCCCTGGTTTCTTGACACTTCTTAAATTTGCCCAGCATATTCCCTCCTTAGGTACTTTGAATCAGCAGGTTCCTCTGTGTAGAAAGCTTTTTCTTCAGATATTCCTAGGATGCCTTCTTTGCCTCATTCAAGTTTCTACTAAAATGCCACTTATCACCTCTTTTTGTCCCAAACAGAGGACTTACTAGACTCCTGTATCCATCACCCTCTATCCCACAGCACTCCTCACTAACAGGCATTATATTACATATGTTTTATATCTGGATTTCCTTCCCTATTAGAATGCAAACTTCACAAAGACAGTGGCATTTATTTTTTCACTACTATATTCCCCAGCAATTAGAATTCCTTGTATACAGTAGCTTCTCGCCTAATATCTGATAAACAACTGAATGCCTAGCTCATAGGGTTGTTCTGGGAGGTAAATAATATAATATGTTGTATTATTAATGTAAAGCACTAGTCTAGCACCTAGCAATGTAGCAAACATTAATTCAATAATAACAGCAATACTCAAACAGTATTTACAATGTACAAATCACTTTCCTTTTTGCTCATTTAAGTTTTATAAAAACCCTATCATGTGAATAGTATTAGTCCCATTTAATAGATAAAGAAATTAAGACAGATTAACCTGTTCCAAATCTCAGTTAATAAGTGGCAACACTAGGAACTGAATTCAGATAACCTGACTCTAGAATCTATGCTTTTTAAGCATTCTCCAATAGCTTTCAATAATAGTTTACTTTTAATTATTAGTATTGCTATTAATACTATTACTAACACCATCTGCATTTTAAACAGAACCCCGTTTGTTTTTTATCTACACCTCTTTGAGAAAAATTAATCAGTATATTCAGAAATATGGAAATTTAAGAATTAGTGACAGTGAGAAGGACAGGGTTTCTTTTATCAGAGTTCACACTATAATCATCTTTGTATTTCCCCTATTATTATTATTACTAATTATTAATATCTGTCATCCATAGTAGAATGAACAATCAGTGGCCAGATATGTTATTAACAAAGCTATCTGGCGCTTAGTATAGAGTCAGTATGAAACAGGTGATCAGTAAATATTTATTGAAAAAAATTAATGCATGAATAAAAAGTTTGTAACCATAAAAAAAGTCCCTAAGTTAGTTGAAAATATTTCCAGGAATCTTCACTTAGTTTATTCTCTTAGTAATTCACAAAGAAGTTCTTTTCATTGTGCTATTTTAACATATAATGTTAAATTCAGCCATAATTACAATTGTGAAATAAATGAAAGAGGATAGAATTCTACTTAATTTGGCTGTTTATGGCCTAGAATGGCTGTGCTCAAATGTTTTGTTTGCTAAGGTACCATATACATCCAGTAGGAAACTTTTCCAAAATCTCCTTTTGAACAAAATTACTTGGGATAAAATGTGCTTTTCCCAGATCATATTTAATTGAGTATCATTTCAATACAATTCCAAAGGCCAACCCAAACTTAAGTATTTCTCTCCTCTGCCCATTTTAAACACCTCTTTATCTTCACACTGCTTTCACAGTGTTGGCTAATTCATTCATTCATTCCTTCATTTTTACTTGGTTCGTGCACTCTTCAAGCATTTTTCATTTAAACTTCACAAAACTGAGGGTTAAATAAAACCAGTAAAATCTATCTCAGAAAAGTTAAACCCAAGGTTATATGTGTGGTAAATAGTTGCACTACAGTTATATACCTATATTTCTTGAAACAAATTTCAGTGCTCTCTCTGCTATGTGACAGGCAAGTGTACTAAGCCCTAGTACTAAAGGAAAAATAGGGCACATTCTCTGTCTCAAGTAGCGTCACAAGCAGACCAAGGCTCATAAATTAATCCTTACTTCTTCTTTGCCCTTCAATTTCATTTTGATTACTCATTTCACAGCTTTTTTAATCCCTGGAAAATTTACCACAGACATCCTCAAATGCTCCCTACTATTCCTGGAAATATTTCTAAGAAGTATTTCCACACTTTATTATCAATGTTCAAAAATAGGCTGATGGAGATTCCTGAAGCTCATATTCTTTATTATCAAGTATATGACTTGCCTGTTTGATATCTCAATGCATCCATACTTTCAGCACCTGGATGAGGGCCCAAATCTTTGTTTCAAATGTGCTTTTCATATATCACCTATATACAGAATCTAAGTACACCAAAGGAAATTCAGACCATGGCTTTAAGGGTGACCACAACTGCTAGTGATAAAAATAAGCTATTTCTAAGAGGAAGGCTCCTTCAAATGGGTCTTTCTGAGGGGAAATAATGGTAATTTTTCAGTACATATACATTTTAAGTGCTCCTATGGACAAATGTTTAGTATCAGACAGAAGACTGCTTCTTTTATTAAAATGAACTCAGAGGAAAATGGTTGATATAGATGACATGTTTTTTAGTAGAAAGTAATGATGAGAAACTGGAGGTCTTAGGTTAAGCTGATGGGAATTCCAAGGCTCCCCTCACGGATGTTCTGAATGATGACTCCAAGGACTGAGAGAAAGTAAGAAATCATGGGGCGCCTGGGTGGCGGAGCGGTTAAGCGTCTGCCTTCGGCTCAGGGCGTGATCCCGGCGTTATGGGATCGAGCCCCACGTCAGGCTCCTCTGCTGTGAGCCTGCTTCTTCCTCTCCCACTCCCCCTGCTTGTGTTCCCTCTCTCGCTGGCTGTCTCTATCTCTGTCTTATAAATAAATAAAAAATCTTTAAAAAAAAAAATTAGTGGTTATNAAAAAAAAAATCTTTAAAAAAAAAAAAAAAAAAAAAAAAGAAAGTAAGAAATCATGGGAAGAGGTGATAGCAAGTACTGAAATTTAGGCCAATGCACATTGGGCATCACCCTCAGTGATCCAATACAAATAAAATCACACTGTGTTTTTAAAATGAAGAGTGAAATATAATATATAGCAAAGAGCTACAAAAAAATTAGCTATGTTCTGGTATGTTTTATTTTTTTTTTATTTTTTTTTAAAGATTTTATTTATTTATTTATTTATTTGACAGAGATAGAGACAGCCAGAGAGAGAGGGAACACAAGCAGGGGGAGTGGGAGAGGAAGAAGCAGGCTCACAGCGGAGGAGCCTGATGTGGGGCTCGATCCCATAATGCCGGGATCAGCCCTGAGCCGAAGGCAAACGCTTAACCACTGTGCCACCCAGGCGCCCCTGTTCTGGTATGTTTTAAAAAAGAAACACAAATGTAGCTGAATTTAAGTCACCTGTTCTTCAATAGAGACCACAGTCCTCACTATCAGAAAATAAAATTATTTTTAATCAGTACATCTGCTTATTTTATTTAAACAGTGGTGGAAGTGGAGATGGTCTAAATTTAACTCCTGTTAAAAGTCAGAAAGCAATGAAAAAAAACCTGAAGTTTAATAAGCCATCTACAGAGGCCCACTTAATCACAATTAAAATTGTAGGAATGAATATAAATAATTACACAGAAATTATGATCAGAGAAGAGATAAGAGATAGAGAAAGAGATAAATAGATAGATAAAGAGATAAATAGAAACCGAACTATACAGTTTACTTGCTGAGTAAAAGAATGAGAGTTTGAGGGGATTTTATAGATTCTTATTATAACAATTTTACAGATGAACATTTTTATTTCAGAAATGAACTAAGTTATATTATAGTCTAAATGTGTAATCAATGACTCAGAATGGGATATTAAAGGTATAGTCAGGGTGAACTGCAATTTACAAGACTATATAATATGTGGGGAGGTGGGCTTTATCAGTCAGAGTCCAATCAGGAGATAAAACCTACCAGTAATATGAAAAAGAAAAAGTTAACATAAAGAATTATTAATTGATAAAAAGGAATTAACTACTAAAACAGGGAACACAGGGAATAGTTCAGTGTTACAGAAGTAGTACCTACGAACACAGTTACTGCCTATGGAGCTGAGAGAGAATGAACAAAGCAGGCATGTATAAATTTAGGAAATCCTACCACCACCACCACGCCCCCCCCCCAACCACCAAGCCTAAGTCAGACATCTTTGGAGAGGTTGTGGCTACCACAGGAACTCTGGTGGAGACAGAAAGACTTGCTAGAGTGTACAGACCCCAGAGGGAGAATATTGCAGGCAGTCCTCTGATGTGGTCCCCCAGAGGGCAGAGGATCTTACCAAAAGTTATAGGCTATTAACTAAACCATGGGGTGAAAACTATCAAGATCCCTGGGCACCAATCTGCTAAGCGCCACATGAAAAACAGCACTCTGGAAAACGAAACAAAGCCCCTGCTGTTCTGGCTTTGTAGTATCCCTCCAATCTTTTAAATTGACAAAGTCTAACATCAAACGAACTTGCAGAGGAGAAATGTCTGTAGGATCCACCTCTGGTAAGTGTTTATGCTTACAGTCACAAATAATAATTTCTTGGTTATTTCTAAATTGGGTTAAACATTATATCATTTTGACGTCAAACTATTCGCTAATAAATATTAGTGAAATATTCACTAAGAAATCCTTTTGGTGGGATTGTTTACTAATTTAACTTTTTTTCAACTATAGATAAAGCATGTAAATTTTAAGTATGCAACTCAACATGTTTCTTACAAGTACACGCACTCCAGTAGCTACCACGCAAGACAAGATAAAGTCCATGACTAGCACTCTGGAAGGCTCATTCCTGCTCTCGCTGAGTAGTAATCATTTACATTTACGTGCTCCCTTGAAAACCTTTACTCGATTTTTTACATGTTTGTTTTTGT
Source organism: Ailuropoda melanoleuca (assembly GCF_002007445.2). Classification (NCBI taxonomy): domain Eukaryota; kingdom Metazoa; phylum Chordata; class Mammalia; order Carnivora; family Ursidae; genus Ailuropoda; species Ailuropoda melanoleuca. The sequence goes on from NC_048218.1 coordinate 154,587,810, forward strand.
TGTTGTTGTTGTTTTTTAAGATTTTATTTATTTATTTGACAGAGATAGAGACAGCCAGCGAGAGAGGGAACACAAGCAGGGGGAGTGGGAGAGGAAGAAGCAGGCTCATAGCAGAGGAGCCTGATGTGGGGCTCGATCCCATAACGCCGGGATCACGCCCTGAGCCAAAGGCAGACGCTTAACCGCTGTGCCACCCAGGCGCCCCTACATGTTTAGTATAACTATCAGGAAAGGCAAAGAAAAATAATGCATCCTTTTGTATTGGAGACTAAGCGTGCCAGAAGCTACTTTTAATTTAAGACCTATTTAATTTTGTCATTCTACATTTCTTTCTAAAGATGTCAAGGCCCTCTACAGAAATTATTGTGCTATTCTTCTTTTTCTGTAAGTGGATGATAATTAGCAATTCATTTCTCATTATTCCAGAGAAAAGGGAATGAAATATAGATAACATAAGAGACTCAATATCCTTCTGTTCTTTTGTACAGGAAGAGAAATCAAATTCAAGTTTTTGAGAATAAATTCTTTTCCACATCCTTCATGTGAGAAAATTCTACATTTATGCAAACCAAACAAATAACAACAAAACAACAACAAAACCCTAAAAGTAATTTGGGCTACTAAAGAAACAGTTTACATACATGTAAAAATAAAAAGTATATATTATTTCTTCAAAACTGATAGCATTTAATATATAAACAAATGTGGAATGCATTTTTAATTTATTATTTTATGGTGAGTAGTGAAAGGAAAGTAACACATTAAGTAGGAAAAGAGGGCTTTTATTCTTATTATATTTTAGGACAACATTAGAATTTTAGAAGTTATCAAACTTCTCAGTTAAACAAATTTGACTAATTGATCAGTGTGATCTCAGTAACCCAAGAGGCTCAAGAAATTTGATAGAAGTTTTTCTTATTCCTGTGTGCTTCTAGATTTCTGAAAATCCATTTTAATAGTTTATATTATCACATAAAATTTAAAAGTCAGCTATCATATTGAAGGTTGACACATTCAACTACTAATTTATTTTTTTCCTATAAGCTTTCCCTCACAAGTCAAAAGTCTTTGAACTTAGATTAGACTTCATAGCCTGAAGCCAGTGAGTGTTTTTCCAGAAGGTTTTCAGATTTTTTTAATGCCTGCCTCCCCTGGATTTGGTTCAAAATTTTCTAATGGGAAGCATACTTTAAACAGCCTTGATTCCATGTATTTAATATATTATTTTACTTTATTGCTCTTCCTTAACTGAGAGCACTTAACAATCAACATATTTTTAAAAGTTTTATATTTGGTAATATTTTTGTTGGTTCTTTGTTTCCTGTTATAATGGGCTTTTAAAGATTAAGCGAATTTGCAGATTTCCCAGACAAACACGTCTGTACAGGACAGTGTGATATTAGAAGGCTCCTGAAATTAAGTAATGCAATGTAAATGCTTTCTGCATTACCCATTTGCTGCATAGAAAATGAGGAAGCTTGCCAATAGGTTTATTTTATGGAGAAAACTACTATTTTGAAATAAAATACAAAGTTTACTACATGACCATATTTTATTCCTAGTCATGTTCAATTTGGGAGTATCCTCTTGCATTTATACTCAAGGAAATGATGTCAGGGGCTGACCTATTATTTTCCAAGACAAAGGTTATCACACACAAAATAAGTAACTTTTTCTAGTTTCTATGTTCCCTTTAAATTGTTTTAACAAGTTAATATCTTTATAGTTCCATTATATGTACATGTTTAAAGTACTCAACAAAAATAATGCTGCGTTTAAAATTTTGCTGCCTTAAGCCTAATGTTTGCCTGCGTTGCTCCAATTTCCTTGACCCTTGCTTGGGAAGAATGTTTGGTCACTGTACTCCTACACACATTGCTCAGTTATTCACCCTGATCTCAGGTCTCTTCTTGCCATCTCCCATGCACTTTTTATTATTATTCCAGGTTTCGTCCTCTTCCTTCCTTCCTCCCCACCCACTCAACTCAACCACCCACTGAAATGCTCAGTTCTACTCTTCTGGAGGTTTTCAAAATTAGCACTTTCCCTATTTTCTTCAGAAATGCTTTTGCATGCCTTCTTCCTCCATAGAGACCACTTGCTCACCTTACCTTTACAATCGTTGTCTAACCTCTACTTAGCCCTACAGAGGTTTAGACTGTTTCCCGTTCTTGCATTTCTCTTTTCATAACAAAACATTTCTTTGGAAAGTATAGCCAAGAATCCCAAAAAGCAAATTCAGTGAACCAGTGCAGTAAGAGGACTTTGTATTAGATGAGAAATTCTGCAAAACTAAGGTAACACTGAAATGCATTACGGTTAGTGCCTAGATGATTGCATTTTCATTTGCAATGTGGAATTACTGCCAAGAACTTGAATTAAGCTTATGTATGACAGCACTCATTACCTAGGATTCCAGAGCTCTTCTGAATGACCACTGATAATTGTAATGTGAAGTCTAATATTATGTGCGAGAGTCTGTAGACTCTACCAAGCATGTCATAATAAGAAAAATGGAAGGCAGTGTATTACAGAGTAATGCTACACCCATCACTTCCTCAACGTTTTTACAAGTTAGATACAAAAGGTGTGAAAAATATATCTCTAATAATTTCACTTTTTTTCAAAAATGACCAGATTATTTCCATTTAAATTTCAAACTAAACTTTCATCATTAACCTTTATATGTATAAAATAAGCCATGTTATTCGTTTATTCATTCATTCAATACTTACTGAATACCCGCTTTGAGCAAAACACAATTCAACATAAATTATCAATAAAACCTTGATTTGCAACTTACCATGTGCCATGCGATGGAACCAGTAGTAGCCAAAATCAACTCCTAAGAAAGTTAAATACCAAGTCCATGGAGAATGCCAAGGCAAACTGATGAGCCTGTAGTTCTCCCAGATATAAATGTAAGTGGTTAGTTCAATGCTCCTAGAAAACAAGCTGGAAAAATAAAATTCACAGACAGCGATTATACCACATTTTAAATGTTAAATTATGCTAAAACATTTTAGGTAACATTTAAAAATTAGGGTATTCATATATAAAAATAAAATTCTTTGTCTTCTTTTTTTCTCACTGTTCTATCATACCTTTTAAAAGGCTCAGTTTCACATGGTGTTTCCTTTTTCCTCATAGTTATCATGGATGCCAGCTATTTACACTCTCAATTTCATGGAATTTAGGATGCCATTCCTTTTTTAATGTCTCTTAAAATACCTCCATGGAACCCATACAACATAAATATAACAAAACTACAACTTACTTTCTGTAACTTTCATTTCCAAATCTTAATGAAGAATACAATAAGGGTGATTTTAAAGGAAGTATAAAGGTATAAAGTTTAAAGGGAACTGCAGAAATGCCTACTGCCTTAAAATGTTAATCCCATAAAACTTGCCTTTAGATTAAATCTGCTTCTGGCTGACTATTCTCTTTATTTCTCTCTATTCCCTCCTTCTCTCTTTTGCACACACACATATACACATACTTTAATGTTTTTAGATGTTATAGTTAGGATCACAAATTGGATTCTAATAGCATTTCAATAATTCTTGTAATAATATAAATTACAACTCTCAAGATATAAGGGAATAATGTTTTCCTAGAAATAAAGTATAAAAACCTAGTTATCACAATAGGTATCACATTACACCAGAGTCCTATTTTTTTAAAAAAGATTTTATTTATTTATTTGTCAGAAAGAGAGAGAGTACAAGCAGGGGAAGCTGCAGGCAGAAGGAGAAGCAGGCTCCCTGCTGAGCAAGGAGCCCAATGTGGGACTCAATCCCAGGACCCTGGAATAATGACCTGAGCAAGAGGCAGATGCTTAACCAACTGAGCCACCCAGGCATCCCTCAGGGTGCTACTGTTGAGAAGACAAGAAACAACAGGTGTTGGCGAGGATATGGAGAAAAGGGAACCTTCGTGTACTGTTGGCAGGAATGTAAATTGGTGCAGCCACTATAAAGAACAGTATGGAGTTTCCTCAAAAAATTAAAAATAGAAATGCCATAATGATCTAGTAAGTCCACTGCTGGGTACTCACCAAAGAAAACAAAAACACGAATCTGAAAAGATATACGTATTCCTTTGTTTATTGCAGCTTTACTTTCAATAGACAAGATACAGAAACAACCCAAGTGTCCATCAACAGATGAAAGGATAAACATGAAATAGTAAATATGGGCACCTGGGTGGCTCAGTTGGTTGAGCGTCTGCCTTCACCTGAGGTCATAATCCCAGGGTCCTGGAACTGAGCCCACTGGGCTCCCTGCTTAATGGGTAGTTTGGTTCTCCCTCTCCCTCCACCTCTCCCCACCCCATTTGTGCTCTTTCTCTTTCTTGCTCTGCTCTCTCTCTCAAATAAATAAAATATTTTTTAAAAAAGATGCGGTAAATATATACAATGGAATATTACAACACCTTAAAAAGAATGAGATCTTGCCGTTTGGAACAACACAGATGGACCTAGAGGGGACAATGCTTAATGAAATAGATTAGATAGGGAAAGACAAATACTACATGATTTCACTTACATGTGGAATCTAAAAAACAAAATAAACAAACAAAAACAAAAAAAGATTCATAAACACAGAAAACAAACTAGTGGTTGCCAGCAGCGGTGGTTGGGGGAATGGGTGAAATAGTTGAAGGGTATTGAGAGGTACAAACTTCTAGTTATAAATAAGTCAGAGGGATGAACATTACAGTATAGGAAATACAGTCAATAATACTGTAATAACTGTGTATGGAGACAGATGGTAACTACACTTATCACGGTGAGTACTGCAAAATGTATACAACTACAGAATCACTAGATTCTGTATGTCAACTAGACATCTATTTTAAAACAATTTTTTAGGGGTGCCTGGGTGGCTCAGTTGGTTAAGCGTCTGCCTTCAGCTCAGGTCATGATCCCAAAGTCCTGGGATTGAGCCCCACGTTGGGCTCCTTCCTCAGAGGGGTCTGCTTCTCCCTCTCTCTCTGCCTCTCCCCATCGCTCATGCTTTCTCTCATGCACTTGCTCTCAAATAAATTAAACCTTAAAAAAAATTTTTTTTTCAAAAACTAGTTAAAAGAAACAATTGTTTTTAAAACCCAGACACCAGAATATGTCTTGCCACCTATGCTACCTTGTTTCTATACATTATTTCAAGAACTTTCCAAAAAATACATCATATACTTCAATTTTATTAAGTATAGCACTTTTTCTTGAAATTATCTGTGATCAAATTTAAGTTGAAACTAAAGATAATAATTCCTTTATCACTTCTATAAATTTGGCTGAGTGAACTTTTTCTTTTATATTTATCATTAACATGTAAAATAATTATTCTATTTAATAAAGATTCATTTGCAAACCACGAACAAACGAGGAAATTGTTAGACATTCTAATTTTAAATAAAAGCTGAATAAGAAGCTCAAATTAGTATATTATTAAAATTCACCATTTTAATAGTATTTCTCTCTACACAGTGAGCATCTGGAATTAGCATGTAACTGAGTCTTTTGAAGATAGGGGCCTTTAATTTTAATCTACTTTTGATCTTATGATATGACTGTAACTATGATTTTATAATGTTAAAATTGTCTCCTATTTTGAATGCTTCAAGTTATTAATCTGTAACATAAAACACCAGGTTACTTCACAACAGCATTAATACAAATAATGAATAGAAATGTCAAATGCCTACATTTTTGAAAAGGACTGTACGTTATCAGATTTTAAAACCCAATTTTCAATTTGATATTATTGTTATTTCTTAAACTGGCCCCTCTATGTGGATGGCAAGGAGAAACCAAGGAAAGAGGCAAACTACTCCAGAATGGTGGGTGGTAGTTTTAATAAGCAAAGAAACTTACATAGAAAGCTTGTCTTGGGCATCCTCAAGATAAGTTGATCTCTGTATCCGCCTGCTAGTCACATACTCAGTCCAGATGATCTCAACACCTTACTCTCTGAAGGCTTCATCCTTAAAAACAGCTGCTAGTATGGGAACAGCAGCAGAATATACATTCCAAGGGGGAAAGGTACGGAGACTCTGATTGCCTGAGTCCAGTTAGAGGGTCATCCAGTGGATACATCCTCTCAATGATCTTCTCCAACAATTATATAGAAAGAGCAGTTTTGTCCTTGAGTGTAAAGGAAACTGCCTATGCAGAACTCCTGTCACAACCCAGGCCATGCCCTGGATATTTCAGAATCCCTATCAAAATGGCTCTGAGCTCCTTGTAGGACCTGCATGGGCCTCTTTCCTGGTCCAGTCCTCCAGAAAGCCAACCTATGCAGTGTGTAAACTACTAGACATGACAAGGCAATCCAGAGTGACTGTTTTTAGATATACAGACAGAACTAGGACAAGCATTCTGGGATATTCACATACAAGTGTTTGAGGTCTGTCATAAGATAGAACAGGCTGTGGGCCAGGGGTCCCTACACTGTTCTGGAACTCCTAGGAATCCAAGAACTCAAAATGTAAAACCTGTCATCCAATCTGTTATCCATGTTATTTATTATTTTGTTCATGGCAAATTATGCTCAGAGACTGTCTTTGCTAATTATTTAAGGCAGATTTACTGTGGATATTATAATTTATAATAATAACATTTCACAAGCCAGTAGCATACAGTATCATGCCTCTTAATAAGTCAATAAAGAAATAAAAACTCCAAACCAGTGACAGATTAATTACACTATTGTTTTAGGCAAAGAGGAGATGGAAGAAATAAAGTCCAGATTTAGTGAAACCTTTCTATGGGATGGTTCTTGGAAGAATTAGCTGAGCCAACCAAGAGCTGATGTCTAGCTGCCAGCACAAATTGAAAGTCCCTGTTGCTAGAGCACAGGGCTGGCAGAACAAAGGCACCAGTGTTGGTGGGCAAGATGACTTCTTTCATGGGGCCGCTGCACAGTTTCCACCACTGCCAGCAAAGAGTAGCCTTGCCATGGCAGGCGTTAATGTCCCACGGTCTTCAGTGAGCAATTTAGGTCAGCAAGAAGTAGCCTTGCCCAGGCTGAATGTTTTCTTTAAGTCCTCACAAATTCTCGATATTTTAAGTTTAAATGTCCATTATATTATATATTTATATTGAAAGCACTCAGCAGTACAGCAATTATGATGACATTGTCCTGACAAGGCTTCCTATATGTAAAGAAATTTACTCTTAGATCAAAGCAACTTCACTTGAGCCTTAATAAAGCAGATCTTCAATCATGACAAACTAATACACAACATTTATCAAGGTGGAGGACAGAACAAATTTTACCTTTTATTTTTTTAAAAGATTTCATTTATTTATTTGACAGAGCACAAGCAGGGGGAGTGGCAGGCAGAGGGAGAGGGAGAAGCAGGCTCCCCACTGAGCAGCACGCCTGCCTGATGTGGGACTCAATCCCAGGACCCCAGGATCATGACCTGAGCTGAAAGCAGACGCTTAACCAAGTGAGCCACCCAGGCGCCCCAGCAACAAATTTTATCTTAAAGTATGTGAGCTTGGTTGGCAACTTTTATATATTTAGGCAAGGGCTTCTTAACAGTGTCACTGCTGACATTTACTCAAGATAGTTCTTTGTTGCTGGTGACTGTTCCATGGAAACAGTTACTCAAATTATGAAATCTTAAAATTGCTCCCTTGTATCCATTAATAGAGGACTAACCATATAAAATTCAACTTTTAGGTAAAGAAATGTGAATAATATCAATTTTGTTTGGTTCAATCTAACAATTAAAAAAAAATAGGGATTCTACACCTTAGTATTATTCCCATTTGGGCCATATAAGTCTTTGTTGTGAGGGCCTGTCCTATGAATTGTAGAATGTCTAGTAGCATCCCTGGGTCTCTAATTTTTTTTTAAGATTTATTTATTTATTTTTGAGAGAGAGAAGTAGAGAGAAAGAGAGAAGGAGAGTGGGGAGGGCCAGAGGGAGAGGGAGAGAGAGAATTCCAAGCAGAGTCCTCACTGAGCATGGAACCCAGTGCAGGGCTCAATCCCACGACCTGAGATTATGACCTGAGCCGAAACCAGCAGTCAGATGCTTAACTGACTGAGCCACCCAGGTGCACCCCTGAATCTCTATTTACTAGGTACTGGTAGCACAGCCCTGCAACCCAGTTATGACAACCAAATGTCCAAATATCTCTTGACGGTCAAAATTGCCCCACTCAATAACCCTAAAAAAGACTGATCGAGAAAGAAAAAAAGTTAAAACTAAGCAACAGAAAGTTGAAATAATCTATAGCTTTTTACATAAGCTTTAGTACCTGCTGTTAAAGCAGATTATGGATTCACTGAATCATTCGATAAATTCAAGTTAAGAGACTGCGAGGTGCCAGGTGCAACACGAGACTGGGAGGACACACTGGTGAACAAGGCAATCATAATCACCTCTCTCATCAATGTTCCATCCATTCAGAATCTTTTTTTAAAAGGTGCTATCTCCTTTGTCAGTTCCATGGATAATTGAAATAGGCCTTAAAGATACTAAGACTTCAATAAAAGAAAGAGGGTCCCTGGAAAACTTCCACTTACAAAACAAAGAGAACCTGCCTGCAATTGAAATACTCTTTTATTTCCTGTACAGGTGCCAGGTCTTGAGCAGACACCCAATTTATTACTCTGTCAACTTATTTATTAGGGTTGACACAAATCGAGCTGAAATATGCCTGACATACTACAGTCAAGACTTTTTTTTTCACACTTTAGCAAGAAGCCAAACCTTCCCCAAAGCAAAGGGAAAGAGGGGAAAAGCTGTGGGAGTTAAATTCCCTGCTTTCTATCAGCAAGATGAATATGATCCTCTTCCATCATAAATGGGAAAAAACAGCCATGGAGTGCCCACAACTAAAAACAATTCAGCGAGGGGATACAGCTGGGAAATGATTATCAAGCTCTGGAAGGCCCTTGATTGCAGGAAATAGCACCTACATTTTCAAAACTGTTCCCACCAGACCCTGAATCATAAACCAAAGCTCCTTCCTCTTTTTCTTCCCAATTCCTCCGTCCTCTCCCAGCCCTGACCCCCAGCATATGACTCTGCACTGTGGAATTCAGACTTCAACTCTCTTAACTCCACCCTGCGGGAAGACACATATGTAATATGTATGAATGTAGTGAGCTTACTTTATCATGTGGAGATGAAATTTTGGGAGGCAGAGGGGCATTGTATAACCAAATACTAGACACTTTTTACTCAATAACTTTGAATGCAAGATGAAGAAAGTGTTCTAAGTATAAGGAGACATGAGAATCCTCTAATCAACAACCTGCATTTATAGAGGCTTTCCTCCCATTGTCTTTTTTCTTCATAATTTCTCCCCAAATAGTTACTTTCTCTTGCATCTGAGGTATGTCTTTGGTAAATGAAAGGCAGCACTTTTTATAACATTCCTCTCAAAACTAGAAAATTGTCCTATCAATGTTTAGTTGCTGTACAATCTCGTGACGTACTGAATTGCTATTCCCAGACTTGTTGTGAATTTTTTAAAAAGATGAAGTTAATTTATAAAGTTGAGACTTAAAAATGATCAGTGCATTGGAATAAATATTCACTGGAGATTGAGAATTACAAAGCTATCAGTTCTCAAAGTCATCTCAGTTTGAATGTGCCCATCGCCAAAAGCAGAAAGGTAACATTGGACACACTGTCCACCCTCAGCATCTCAGGGCTAATTTAAGATGTGAGAAAATTAGGCTAAACGGACCCTAAAATGCTCTAACTCTCAAATACTCCCATGCTCTAATCGTTCATCAAGTGACATCTTATGTAATGCCCTCATTCTAAACTTAAAATTTCAAAAAGACTTTCAAAGTGGAATTTTGTACTCAGTACTCACAGATATCTGCCAATTTATACTATTTCATCACTGTCATTAGAGCTGTGTGTACTGTCTGATTTGGCCAGATAATGCAAAACAGAAGAAAATCAATAGGACATTTTTGTTTCTAATAATCCTCTCTTATAAATCAGAAAATAAACCAATATTTGAATGGGATCGTTCTAAATATCCTTACAAGCTTCCGGAAGTTATCAATGAATATAGTTGGACTATTACACACTGATTTTTTCAAGAAATTTTGTTGCTTATTTATTTCAAAATTTCTTAAACTTAGTCCAGGAATTTGTCCTATCTGTAAAGCTACTGCCACTTTTGCTCCATCTAGTGGAATATTGATTTTTGTTCAGTATTAACAGAATACGTAATACAATCTCTACCTCCTACAGACAGATGACATCTGTACTGTTATTTCTTACTGTGAAATGACATTACACTGATGAAGCAATCACTTAATTTCTTTTTATAACAACCACAACACCCACAGACCTTTATAAACAGAGCATGGTAAATTTGGAAGAAGCAAATTTGCTACATTCTTTTCTTTTCAAGAAGTAAATTACTTGAAGCAATTCCATTTCTCTATTGAATAAGTACAAGGAAGCTTGCTTGCCTCCTTAGGGAAGGTTAGTCTAATATCAATCTCTGAAGTATCACAATTAACAACAAAGTCTATTTATAAAGTTTGAGGTAAAAGTTAGGAGGGAATGAAGTATTCTCCCTAGCAAATATAATTAACAAACCAGCAAGTTTTAAAAATGTATTTTCTTCACCTGGAGTGTTAATAAAAAGTCACATTAATAAAAATATATTAATATGCACAATAAGATATCATGATTAAAATTATAGAAATGCATTGATCTCTTATTTTGGATAATGAATAACTATTATTAAAGTCCTCATCCAAAATGACAGACACTGATTTGTTTGTCAGTAGTCTGACATCACCAAAAGCAGTACTGCCTCTGGTATTATGGTCTAGTATAAAAACCCAGTATACAATTTTCCTTTATTCTCCAATCCCACCCCAAGGAGTCAAAGTATTTTAAAGAAGTTTAATTTCCTCCTCTTTAATTTTTTTTTTTAATGAATTGAAACTTTCTTGTCAGGAATGGAAAATTCCATGGCAGTCATGGCCAGTAAAATGGTGCATATGTATGGTTGAACATTGTGGAGCTAGCTCCATAGTAAAAATTGGCAATGACCCATATGTATTAAAAGTGGAGTGTCCCCAACTTATTTGAAAATTTACCTACTTAAATTATCCCTCAACCTATTGCAATTTGATTTATAATCTGCTGTTTCAACAGACTAAATGAACCCATTAAAAACATACTGTAGATATTTATATCGGGAATAAAATTTCTCTGGGGAGGATGCAATTTATGGAAGCAGAAACATTGGAAGGAAGTAACAAATTGAGGTCCTGGTTTTCTAATGAAGAATTGGAAATTGAGTTCTGTTTAAATAAGCAGGAAAAAAAAAGAGATGTGATTATTTTTCACTCATTAGCATTTAAGTCAGTAGCAGGATATTTCACAAATTTTAGATAGATTTTTTTTAAAGTAGATTTAGTAAGTATTTGGTTAAGTTTAATTTTTATAGTCACATATGCAAGTAATTGATAGGCAGATTATCTACATATGCTACAATGTATTTAACTATGATAAATAAAAATATCTGCCTGTAACTTCAGAACTAAATTCTAATGAGGAAGAGTCCGCCTACTAGATTCCAGAAGAGCAAAACAGATGCAGGTCTGCCCAGAATCTGGTTCTTAGGACAGATGGACTTTTATTACACGTCACGGTCTGTATGACAGGCTTATAAACAAGATATAATCTTGTCTATGATTAATATTTTCCCTTACATAAATATTTGAAAGACACAATATGTATCTTTCTATCAATATGCTAAGTATGCTACTAACCTTCAAGATACTTTGAATTTTATGTAATAATGAAACTGAGATCCTCAAACAAACATTGTTTTTCCTCAAAGTCTGCATACAGCATTTCCATTACATGAATGGCAAAGTGGAAAAATATGTTCATGGTTTCACTTTGATTTCCACAACTTCTTTTGTCAGAGGCCACATGCCTACTTGGAATTATTATCCAAAGTATAATTCCTCACAAGCAGATTAACAAATGGTATAGTACCATTTTTCTCACAATTCTATATTTTAAGGATGTGGCAAAGCCCCTGTTGCTGTTGTAGAAAATGAAATTAGTCCCTTGGAGAGGATATGATCAAGGCCGTGCTATTCTAAACTTCAGCTGTTAATGATTTGCACGATGATTCCCCTTGATGCTGAAATATTGTTTTAAGAGTTTCTGTTAAATCCCCCTTCCTGTCTTTCACTGAAAGGGGATTGAGTGCAGTGGATCCCACGGATCAGCTTTCCTTCTCTGTGCGTGCGCGCCTGGGGGGGGGGGCTGCTTAACAGGAACAAAATAAATGAAAATATTTTTAAATTTATTTTTCAGATAATCTGCTTTGTTGAAATGTTTCAGGTAAAAGTTTATAAAACATAAAATCCTTGCAAAACTTACAAAATTATCCATATTTCATAATTTAGAATTGCTGGCCACACCTACAAGAACAACAACAACAAGCAATTTGCTGTTCCTGTTCAAAATACAACTATGGAAAAATATGCCCCACATTCAAGTTCACAACTTCTTTCAAAGGACACCAGGGTGAACAGCTTGTGTCAGCTTAAGGAGTGTTGGGGAGTGGGCTGTGAAGGAAAGGACTGCATGTTCCATTCCTGAAGGACTGCTTTGTTTTGGTCTTTTGCTTTCTCTCCCTCTCCCTCTCTCCTTCCCTCTCTTCTCTCTTTCTTTCTCTCCCTCTCTCTCTCTCCTCCCCATCTCCCTTTTGAGTTGGGGGTTTGTTTTTAGCAAACATATATATATTTGATCCTTGTGCACCTGTTAAAACTCTGTACTCTTTTTATCACACTGCTGAGCAGAAATACAGTATATAGTACTAAGGATGCAGTTTCTATTTCTAGTAGTTATCATGTTATGATAAGAGAGTAATCTTATTCCACTTGTGACCAAAGTCCAAATTGAAGAAATAAAAGTAATGTTGAAGCATTCATTCAGCTTGATGTCTCCTTGAGTTCTTAATAAATTTATTCCAACTCAACAAAATATGTGATCCCTAATTGCACCTGCGGGGCACCTCTCAATTATCAAGCCATCCTTACCGTTTTTCAATTGTCTTGATTTCCATGAACTTGTACACTTAACTTCCTCAGAATAAACTACAGTAACCAACTGGGTATTTTCCAATAATCAAATCTACATATCTTTTCAGTATGCTTAATGTATTTCTAGCTCAATTCTGTTTAAGGGAGACATGAAATAGAGGAAATTATGTATAATTATAAACTCTTATTTACCGTATAAGGGAATTAACTGTAAATAACTTGGGATATTATCCTGATTCTTTTTTTTAAAGATTTTATTTATTTATTTGACAGAGAGACAGCGAGAGAGGGAACACAAGCAGGGGGAGTGGGAGAGGGAGAAGCAGGCTTCCCGCTGAGCAGGGAGTCCAATGCAGGCTTGATCCCAGGACTCTGGGATCATGACCTGAGCGGAAGGCAGATGCTTAAAGACTGAGCAACCCAGGCACCCCTTATCCTTTGATTCTGACAGCAATGTGCAACCATACGAGTAGATTTTCAGAGTCATTATTATGATGATTATCAGAATCATTACTATTATTATTTTATACCCATTAGCGTACTTTTCCATACTAACATTTACAAACGAAATTTTACTTTTAGGTTTACTTCCTATTTAAACAATTTTATACAACTGTATGAAATTATTCTACCTTTTCTCTGATATCTTTAAGTTTTTATTTTAAAAAATCCACCTTGGTTTCCCACTGGGTGGTTCATAGAAACATTCTAAAGCAATGAGCACCAGTCAGAAGAAAAGCTCTTAAAACAGTAAAAGAAGCAATGGGTGGGAAGTAGGAATGAGAACATTGATCAGCAATGCAGAGTACATAGTTCTAAGGGAATCTTCCCTCACCCTCTACCCCTTTGGTAAATCTTCATGTACTGAAGAGCCTCCCATGCATTGCTTCCTCCTCTGTTTACATTATAATTTACTCTTTCTAAAAAGTAGTGGGTCATTTATTGTTTACTGTTTGGTTCTTCATCATCTAATCTTATCATCAACATAACACTATAAAAATATTAATTTTTTTTTATCAGGAAGGACTGGGGGAAAAAATAGGTGAGATAATGCCATGTGACAATTCTGTATCCAGCACAAGCATAAGATTCCATGGGACCATAGTGAAGTGATGCCTAAAGCAGGGCTGGAGGACAGAGAAGATTTGCTGAACAGTATGACTCTTCAAGAGATGTCTATACTTAGACTTAAGAAATGAATCAGAGTTAGCCACATGAATGGCTTTCCAAGCAGAGGGAAGCATGTGTGACATCTGGGTAATGGCAAGTGGTAGAGCAAAGGGGGAAGGAGAATGAAGGGAGCAAAAGTAAGGGTAGATAGACAAAGGCTTCTACAGATCAGGAAAAAAATTCAAACATTCTGCTTAGGCAATATGGAACCTGTGAAGAATTTTCACCAGACCCACATCATGGAAATGCTGGGCTAACAATGAAGTAGCACTAGCAACAGGACTAGAGACCACTTGGGAGACCACGCAGTAACTGAAAGCTTTCTGTGATCTTTACTGGAGAGTGTCTGTACCCCAGATTGCATAGCATGTGAATTTGGTGGAGGCAAAATTAATTTTCCAGTAGATAACTAGATTATAACTCAGGGTTGGGACTAGGGTAGGGCAAGTGAAACACTTACCTTGGGCACAAAATTTAAGGGGGCAGCAATAAACTCAATAATCAAGATAAACAATATTTAGAGCAATATCTTTAAAAATGAATACAAAAACAAACTCATGGTGAATGAAATATCAAAAATTTAAATAATGACAGTAACTGGATACTTTGGGGGTATATGTGTATATGTGAAAACAGGTTAACTCCCCATACAGTGGGTTCCTTTTCCATCTTATTTAGAGAATTTCAGTTTATTCACTAAGTGTGGCTAACAACTAACTCACCTTGGAAGCCGAGAAAAAATGCCAGCTGATATTGATGTTAATGCATCATCCAAACGACCTGGTGGCTTCCCTTTGAGAAACCAGCTGATGACCAGTTCAAGAAGTATTAAGGAAATGAAAAATGGAGTTGCCTAGAAAGGAAATGGCACAAAAAAGATGCTATTGTGCTTGGTATGTAATTCTTCCACATTTCCTGGTTAGTCACTCCAGAAGTAGGAGGCCCAGAGTGACATCTCATAGCAGGAGAAGGTATATACTTATCCTAGAGGATCATTTCCTCCCAACAGGCAAAGAAATCTGATTATTTAGAACATATACTAAACAGGTGTTCAAAATCTATCATCCAATTTGGAAATGAAATACAACCATAGATGTAACCATGATAATTCTGCCAAGAAAATAATAAGCTTAGGAGGGATGGGTTTCAAGTTAGCTAAAAAAAAAAAAAAGAAAAGAAAAAAGAAAAAAAATTTAAAAAAGTACAATGATCTGAAGTCTATTATCTTCATGACTAAGACAGACCTTCTCTAAAAGGCTTCACTTAGGATACACATATTTCTAGTTTTTCATATTAGAATTACAGGAATGACAATATTGAAACTGTAGGAACAAAGCATTTTCTTCCAAGTACTTCAGAGAATATGATCATTCAAAATGTGTATTTAAAACATCATTCAAATTTTATTCACTCAGATTTAGTTTTGTGCTATAATAAGTGTTTTTAGGCTCCACTATGGATGACAAATACTGAAGAAAGTTTGGTGTTAAAATGCAAAAGATAATGATTTATGAAGATGTAAGTACCACATTTTTCTCCTTAAAAAACTCAGAAAGGAATAATATCAAATCCTGAAAAAGTTATGGGTTTCACTCACTTGGAAGCTGGTTGTGAGTTCTGAAGTTTTATAAACTGAACTCCCAAGAATGTATTCTCTGATGTCATTTTTTTCCCCTTATTTCTGGTCTGAACTAGTAAGTGTTAGAGGAATAACTTTGACAGGGTGGGGAACTTAGGTATTCAAGTTCTAATTCTGGATATTTCCACTTCTAATTGTAGCCAGGAACCAGAAGTAAAAAGTGCCTCTGAACACTACAGAATTTCAAAGAAAACTTGGTTCAAGTTCAAACTTAGGAAGTCAAAGTTGGACTCGGTCAGCTCTATATCCATTCTGCAGAACTACTCTACCAAATTAAAGAGGAAATAGTTTCCTGGGAGGTGGTTTGCCCTTTAAAACCAAAATTGTTACAAAGTTTACTGATGTCATATAACCATTTGACACTGAGCTTCTGACAACTAAATTTGTAACACTACCATGTCTAGGAAAACTTTGTACGTTTTATCATATTCTGCAGTGACATATCCAAGGAGAGGACTTTAACAAGAGAAAACTGGTTATTGATATTTTACGGAAATTCAATTCAAGTAGAAATTCTAATGTTGCTCCATGCCTTTATAAAGCTGAATTATTTTTATTAGAATTTAATAATTTGAAGAATGAAAGTGAACAAAACCTCAGGATGTGTTTAACATACTTCTTATTAAGACAAAAGCAACAGTAGCCTCTTCCCAGATAGTCTCACCTGCTTTACATAATCAGGCACCTCTTCCAGGGTTTGGAATGACGTTTCATTGGGCTTCATCATGTAAAACATCATGCGAATTCCCTGGGAAACTGAAACATCCTGTTGGGCTTCTGGGTTCATGTCTGCCCTTGTCTGATTCCCAGCTGGAGAATATTTGTGATTCAGTGGTCGAAGCCAGAGGCTGAACAAAGAGGACGAGAGCTGTGCTGCACAGAACAAGCCCTTTGTCACGGAACAGCTAGAAACAAAGCTCCATGGAGAGCACAGCCAATAGCAGATTCTGTATAGAGAGACAGGAAAACACCAGGACAAAGAAGGAGTTCAGAGTTCAGTGGGTGCATGACACATGAGGGAGGGAAAGGGGAGGAATCATGGCCAAATCAAAGATAAACACTGGAGTTTGACTGTAGGTGAAGTAACTTAACATTTAAAAAAAGAAAAACAAACAAACAAAACGAAAACATGATACAGCCTTAGAAAGGGGAAGAAAAAAGTGCTAACAGGTGAAAGTCCACTCTGAAAAAGTGGACAATGACTCAAATCACAAAAGGAAAATTCTTTTTTCTTTTCTTTTCTTTTTTTTTTGAAATTCACATTGTGTTCTGTTTGTCGTCTCCTCACAGAGCCTTATTTCCTGAAAGGACAGGAGCTCTAGTCTCAGTAAGACCAAGCTTCAAAGTCAATAAGCACTGACTATATCACGCCTCTAGATTTCTGGATTTGTATGGTGTTAACTTCTGAATGTTTGCAAACCAATTTAGGGGCATTTGGCTTATTACATGATCTACCATGTTTAATAGAACCTTGACTAATCACATTCGTATTCTTCTGAGCACTTATGGGGACTCTCTGATTGAAGAAGCTGACAAGATGTTCCTGCAAACTGTATCTGTGTTTTGCAGGAGGAGCATAAATTGATTAGAGGGCACTGCATTTGATTGCGTCACCAGTGAATGAGTGGAACTTTCCTGAACAGCCTCAGCCCTTCACCTAGAATGGCTGGGATCACTCTTTAGCTACCAACTCATCTTTTAAACATGTTTATGTAGATTTCACTAAATTATCAATATATGATTATTTTAGGAAAAAACAGAAACTACAGATAAACAATAAGTAAACTGCTACCCAGAGACACTATTAGCATTTTGGTGTATGAATTCTCAATTCTGCTGTTACATGACATACAAGCTGCTAAAAATCAGTATAGCTTGCAAAGCTGTGCAATAAAAACTATGAAGCTTATTAGAAAAATGGGATTTGGGTACAATACTCAAAAACTTTGTAATGATCCAGAAGGAAAAAAAAAAAGAAGATCGAGACCTAATAAAGACTGTACTACACTTTTACACATCCATGTTTCACGGTTAGGAAATGTATATATATACACTACAGTAAGTATGGTGCTTCATCTTTAAAAAGACCTGACATTTGTTTGTGGAAGTGGGCATTGGAAAAGTGGCAGAACCTGAGTTATTGTGGAGTCATCAACTTATCAGGAGTTCGCTCCACTCAGTATGTGGTTAGACAACTTTTTTTTTTTTTTTACTGGCTGCAGAGGTGTATGTGTATGTATGTGTATTCCAAGCAGGAATACAAAATCAGGGGCGCCTGGGTGGCACAGCGGTTGAGCGTCTGCCTTTGGCTCAGGGCGTGATCCCGGCGTTATGGGATCGAGCCCCACATCAGGCTCTTCCTCTATGAGCCTGCTTCTTCCTTTCCCACTCCCCCTGCTTGTGTCCCCTCTCTCGCTGGCTGTCTCTCTCTCTGTCAAATAAAGAAATTTAAAAAATCTTAAAAAAAAAAAAGGAATACAAAATCATTTTAAGTATTTAAAATAGCAGAACATTAATACAAAGAATTAGTTATGAAATTAGAATTAGAAATGATGGAAGAGGTGAAAAATCAAATGAGAACAAAGAAGAAATCTAGGGATTAATATCAGTAGGATGTCACTAGCATCTTTAAGCCATAGGGACAACAGAAAGGAGGGTGTGTCAATACTGCTCAGGGACTGGGTCACACATGGAAGGTCTGAACTGTAATAGGCCTAATAAGGTCATCGGCCATGGAACAAACCCCAAAAACAAATAACCAATGCAAAGAGGATTAGAAAAGAGTATGATGGGTACTCCCTTCTTACAGCCAACCAATCTCCCAGCAATACTTGCCCTAAGTGAGTCAAAGCCAATTATAAGAAAAGCCTAGGAGAAGTCTCTAGCCTGGAGGCAATACAGAACAGGGAAGAAGGAGGGGAGGAATGCATCCAAGGAAAAAGCCAACCAAGGACCAGTACACCATTATACCTTACTTAACTGTTTCTCCACTGTTGTGCAATTAAGTGTAGTTTTCCAGTTTTAGCTAATTAATTTAATGTAGCAATGAACATCATGGTATAAATACCTCATACACTTGAGTGCATTTTGTATTAAATAGATTCCTAGCTGTGGGATTATGTTATTGAAGGGTATGTAAAATTTATACTTTGGTAGCTGCTGCCAAATTCACCTCCAAAATTGTCTTCACTCTTGCTAACGCTGGATTCTATCAATCCTTTATAGTTTAAGACTATTGGGGAAAATGACACCTTGCCTTAATTTGCATTTCCCTAGTGACTTTAAAAATCTTAGCAATACATTTATTAGTCATTTGTTTTTCTTCATGTGTGATTTATTTTTAAATATATGTTGCATATGACTTTATATTGTCTTTCTATACTGATTTATACGCTATTTGTATTCTGCATATTTATGTATTTTGTTCCTGTATATGACAAATGTTCTCTCAGGCTTTATTTTTTTCAACTTGGTACCTATATGTTGTCATACAGCACTTATAACTTTGTGTGTACCGCTATCTTTTATCACTTCTGCCTTTGGGTCTTGTTCATGAATGTTTTCTTTACTAGAATTTTACAAAAATAACCTTCTGTGTTTTCTTCTAGAATGTTTCCAGGACTTCTCAGTTGTTTCTTTAGTCATCTGGAGTTCAGTTTGTATATGGTATGAAGTCATTATTTCATGTTATACCCTCCCTACCTACCCTGGATGGATCCCAATTCTTCCCATACCATTACTTAAAGTCAGTGCTGTCCACACTATTCTTTGACATATCTGCACCGTTTCCAGGCTCTCCACTCTGTCCCACTGATGTATGTGTCTATTCTTGTACTGTATCATGTTGTCTTAATTGTTGCACTCTAGTAACTTGTAGAACAACTTTTCATTTGTGAGTTTTCTTTTTCAAAAATTCTTAACTATTTTTCATGTTTCTTCTAATGGATCTATTTAAACTAAACATGAAAAATTCTACTGGCATTTTAAGTGGAACTTCATTAAATTCATGGATTGATTTGGAAGAACTGACATCACAGGCACTCAATAAACCTGTCTGGAACAAATGAACATAGACACTACCATCATTTAAACCTCATTCTGTATTTAAGTGATGCCAATGCTAACTACCAATTCCTTATCCTCTTCATTCTTTTTTTTTTTTAAGATTTTACTTTTAAGGAATCTCTCCCCCAATATGGGGCTTAAGTCCACAACCCTGAGATCAAGAGTCACACACTCCACCAACTGAGCCAGCCGGGTAACCTGATCATCTTTTATTTTATTTTATTTTATTTTATTTTATTTATTTTATTCTATTCTATTCTATTTTATACTGGCACAGGTGACAAAGTTTTTTTTTTCTTTTCTTTTTTTCACCAGAAGTTTATAAATATAATTGCATAGCTTACCATAATTTTTTCTTACCTATATATGTGAAGAATACCTTGGCTAAATATAAAATCTCTAGCTCAAAAAATAATTCCCCCCAAAATCAACATAGACAAAACAGTTTGGATAGAAACCTGTCAGGTGAAACAAGATATATGGAATAGATGGTTTAAAGCCTATACCAGAACCAGAAAGAGGAAGCCTGAGATAGTTCCAGGTGCTTTTCTGTCAGGTTTCTATCCAAAGACTCCTAGTCAATGGGGCCTTGTTGGCAGTTGCTTCTTTCACCTAATTAAAGTGGAAATGGTTAGGAAGAGCCTGATGTGAGTGATAAGCATCCAGTGAGAACTCAAGACATGACAACCTGCTGCACTATGCTCTCATTTGCAAATAAATCAGAACAAAGACATCAGAAGCTTTTTGTATTGAACAGACATTAAAAAAAAAAAACTGACATGGAATTTCCAGTGACACTGATTACTGTCCAGTCAAGAAAGAGAGATCATAGTAATTTGAATAGGGAAAGCTTAATATAAAGAATTACCAGTTTTGACATAGTCTATAGAAATATTTTTTCTATAAAAAATATTTGTCTCCTCAGGCAAGAGAAACAAAAGTAAAAATAAACCATTGGGACTATGCCAACATAAAAAGCTTTTTCACAGAAAGGGAAATCATCAACAAAATGACAAGGCAACATACCAAATCAGAGAAGATACTTGTAAGTTATATATCTAAAAGGGGTTAATATCTTATACAGGGTGTGTGTGTGTGTATATATATATATACACACACACACACACATATACATACATATATGATATTATATATATGTATAAATTTGTACAATTCAACACTAAAAAATATAAATAATTCAACAAAAAAATGGGCAGAGGACCCAAATAGACATCCTTCCAAAGAAGACATACAGATGGCCAACAGACACATGAAAAGATGCTCAACATCACCAATCGTCAGGAAAATGCAAATCAAAACCACAATGAGATATCACCTCACACCTGTCAGAATGACTGGAATAAAAAAAAAAAAACAAAAAATAACAAATGTTGATGAGGATACGGAGAAAAAGGAACTCTTTTGCACTGTTGATGGAATGAAAATTGGCACAGCCACTATGAAAAACAAGGTGGAGGGTCCTCAAAAATTTAAGAATAGAATTACCACATGATCCAGTAATTCCACTACTGGATATTTACCCAAAAAAAATGAAAAGACTAATTTGAAAAGATATATGCACCCCTCTGTTTATTGCAGTACTATTAACAATTGCCAAATTATGGAAGCAACCTAAGTGTCCATCCATAGATGAATGGATAAAGAAGAAGGGATATATACACACAATGGAACACTACTCAGACATATAAAAGAATGAGATCTTGCCATTTGCAACAACATGGATGGGCCTGGGGGCATAAAGCTAACTGAAGTAAGGCAGGCAAAGACAAATGCCTATGACTTCACTCATAGGATTTAAAAAACAAAAGAAATGAACAAACAGAAGAAAAAGACAGACAAAACAGACTCAAATACAAAGAACAAGCTATTGGTTGCCAGAATGGAGATGGGTGGTGAGATGGGTAAAACAGATAAAGGGGTTTGAGAGTATACTTATCGTGATGAGCACTGAGTAATGCAGAGAATTGCTGAATCACTATATTGTACACCTGAAAGTAACATAACACTCTGTGTTAATTCTACTTCACACAAGTAAATAAGTAAATACAAAAGAACTGTCAGCTATAATAGGGAACTGGAGTAATGAGTGAGTGCCTAATAAAAATTGAGCAAACTCTTAAAAATTTAGGAATAGCCAAAGTAAGGAGTAGCCACTACTCTCGAGGCTGGACTGAGGAACTTACTGGAAATTGCGTTGGAAGAGGTCACTGAGAGGACCATGTTCCTAGTTGACCATCGGACTGGACTCACCCCTGTCCATGGAATGTACAGTTGGCCCACTATGCCCACAGCATTGTGCCTTCAACAATGACTGTCCAGGGCCGGCTTCTGACAAAGCTTAACATCATCTCAGCTAGCATAGAAAAAAATATTTAAGGCTCAGATCCATTTTCACAGTCAGCCAATAAAGTATGAATTTGGAGATGAGAAGCAATAATTTTTTTTTTTTAGAAAGAAAGAGAGAGAGAAAGATCTCCAGTGAGGGGAGGAAGGAAGGGGCAGAGAGAGAGAGAGAGAGAGAATCCAAAGCAGGCTCCAAGCTCAGTGCAGAGCCTGACATGGGGTTTGTTCTCACAACTCTGAGATCATGACCGGACCTGAAATCAAGAGTCAAATGCTTAACTAACTGAGCTACACAGGCACCCCAAGAAGCAATAAACTTCTAACTAACACAAAACATGACACTTTTTAGTAATTACAGAAAGTCTTCATCACAGTCTCCTCCGCATGTAATACTTAGCCTTAATATTTATAAAATTATAAATCATGTAAAAACAATTTTTTATGTGGTGCTCATTGTAAGAGAAGGGCAGGGAGAGAATCTCCACATACTATTCTGCATTTTCTTTTGGCATTTAACATTTCACACTAATATTAAGTCTGAGTTCAATGTGACTTTTTTTCCCCCTTAGGTTACTCAGTTCTGCCTCCTGGATGCTTGTGGGATATTTTTGTGCCCTTGAAATTAAATCATTTTGGTGTGTTACTTCTTCCTATAGGTATATCTTGAATAAGTAAGCCTCTTAAAGCTCAGATTTCAAACCTTCCTTTACTGCAAGGAAATTTCCTGCTTTTTTACTTTACCTATTATTTTGCTCCATTTATTTTTTATACTTTTTCACAAATAAATGTGATTTATTTGTTTATCAGATCCCACTTGTCTTCCATATCCACATATTGTCTCTGAGCATTCTCATCTTTTGTTTTCTAACGTTAACTGATTTGTTCAAACCAATACTTTCTGTATATTTTTTCTTCACTGTTTCTTTCTTCCTTCTTGTTCTACTTTTAATTCTACAATGTCATTATCTGTTTTTTAAACTCTTCCCTTAACTGTCTTACTTCCCCTATTATGTCTATTTCTTATCACATAATTTCATTTTCCTCTAAAGTTATTTCCCATTTAACTTCTTCATGTGCATAAAACAGTTCTGCCTAAAATTATTCTTAATTTCCTGGGGGATCATAAAGAAGTCCTTCACCTACTTTTGGCAATCTCTTTCCCAGCCTTCAGCTCCAATTTGTTTGTTCTTGAATGGATACAAGGCTTTTTATGCTTCTCCCACCCCTGAAAGATGTGGGTAACTATGTCTTGGTAATATACCTCCAGGTATATGTGGCACTTCAGAGTTTAGCTTCATCTCATCAGTCCAACCTGAGGAGGAGGAGGAGGGGATGTGGATATGGTCAAGATGTGGATATGCTCTTTGGCCTCCTCTACTCCAGTCATGCCAAAAGACCATTTAATATAGTCTTTCTGTAATTTCTATCTATTGAAGCTGGGGAGTGTTGATGGCCTATTATGGAGGGTTTCCAGTCAAAAAATTTGCCTTTTGATTTTAGACAATTTGACAACTGGTAAAAAACAATTTGTTTACAGATGGCTTTTCTCCTCGGTGAGAAATTCTATACTCCCTTCCACCCCAGATGGTTCCATCCTCCTGAGCTGTCACTGGCCCTAAAGGCCAACATCACTCCAATTAGAGTGAGCCAGTCTCAGCCATATTTCTTATCACCAGTTTTGACCATTTGCAGATTATGGGGTTTATCTAATACAGCAGAGGGATCAAACTCTGCTTTTGAAAAACTGGATTGGAGAAGTAGCTATTCATCTTTCTACTAAGTGTTAAGAACAACACATCAAGGTGAACTTCAAGGTGGATACAAGAAAGGGGATCCTGACCCGCACTCCTATCGTTTCTCCTTCTATTATAAGGACACCAGTCCTATCAGATCCCACCCTTGTGACCTCATTTAACCTTAGTTATCTCCAAACCCAGTAATACTGGGTGGCAGGGCCTCAACATATGAATTTTGGGGGAGTCACAATTCAATCCATAACACTTCTTCATACATCCTCTTTCATCATTTGAGACGATTTCTTCTCTTACATTACCATCTTTAAAAGTTTATTTTTCATAGAAAATGTATGTTCACTATAGAAATAGAGAAAAATGCAGAACATACTGAAGGAAAAAAGTAATCATAATCCCACCAATCAGCTTAGTGCCTTATTAATATTTTTTTAAAGATTTTATTTATTTATTCGACAGAGATAGAGACAGCCAGCGAGAGAGGGAACACAAGCAGGGGGAGTGGGAGAGGAAGAAGCAGGCTCACAGTGGAGGAGCCTGATGTGGGTCTCGATCCCATCACGCCCTGAGCCGAAGGCAGACGCTTAACCGCTGTGCCACCCAGGCGCCCCTAATATTTTAATGTACATCCATGTTTAAGGTTTTCTCAGGGACATTATTTACATAAATGAGTCCACACTCTATGTGTAATTTTAGGTGCACTTTTTAAAAAACTGGAAGCCTCATGATGAATGACAAAGCCTAAAAATGGCAGATGTTTTGGTCTCTGAATCATCACCTGGGAGAGAATATTATTTTTTTATTTAAATTCAATTACCAATGTATAGTACATCATTAATTTCAGATGTAGTGTTCAAGAATTCATACAACTTAGAATGCTAGATAAGCAAAATTTAAACTTATAATGTGCTTTGTGTTTCAGTTGTTATTCTTTGAGGCTAATGATGCCCTAATGTCAACAAAAAAGCACTGGACGGTTTTGAACAGAAGCATCACATAATCTGAAGTAGGTATTAAAACCATCAGTCTGGTTTCCCTGTGAAGAATAGATTTTAAAGCAGGAGGGGACTGTACAGAAGTGACTGAGGTAGTCCAGGTACTACATGTTGGCGACTTTCACTAGGATGGCTTCAGTGGAAGGAGTGAGAAGTGGAAAGAGTCTGGATACCTTTTGATGGTGAAGCTGACGAGGTTCTCTAACAGACTGGATCAGGAAACGTGTACTTTCAAGTTTGGTTTAAGCAAACAAAAGAAGAGGTGTTGTTTACTACAACAGACAAAATGAGGGATTTGGCTTTAAACATGATATGAGATGCCTGCAGGCATCTAAGTGGAGATGGATCCAGCAGTTGGATATATAAATCTGGAGTTGAAAGCTCAAAATAGGAGATTCAGCTATGAATAGAAAGAAATGTCGACCAGAATAGAAGAGCTACAAGCCAAACATAAGGATGATTTCCACGTACAGACTCTTCAACCATGTCTGTATGCATAAACAGTCCTCATTTGAATTTGAAAACCATTTTTGTTCCATTGATTGTATTTGCATGACAACATTTTTGTAGTTCAAACACAGAAAACATAAATTATAATCTTCACATTACTATGAATAGTCTCATTACAGAAGTAATTGAACTGATCTATCCCATCCCTATTTTAAGATACAGTATAGAAAGCATATATTCTAAGAAACTGCCAAACGGTTTTCCAAAGTGTATACACCATTTAGCATCCCCACCAGTATGAGACGTCCAGTTGCTCTGCATGCTTTCTAGCCCTTGATATATGCAGGCTTATTTTTATTTTTCATTATCTTTTTCAGACCTAAAGACTGCATAATTTGTGGAGAATATATTGTCATAACACAACGTTCATTATTTTCATTCCTGTATGTTTTGAGGGCAATTAAAAAAAAAGAATATAGCTATTTGCTGCCAAAATTTTAATATTGTCTCTAAGAGTGTTTGAATCCTTTGTATTAATACTTTTCATTAGAAACTGGCACCATATGAAACTTAAATCAATCTCTATTTTCTTAGATCAGATTTTATTACTTTTGGCCAAAGTCCTTTCCACGACTTAGAAGGCAAAGATCAGGTAGAACATGATCTTTAAAGAAATTTATGGCATACATTTGAGTTCAGAGAATAAAAAACAAATAGTATTTCAGAAGTTATTTCTTTAAAATCCCATCAAGCTAATACATCTCATTGTTATTTTAACAGTAGTCAGTGCCAAAAGAGCAACTCAAAGTGCTGCACACATATCAGTGTCAGAATGGATGTAACTTGCTCTTTATAGAATTGATTTTGAGTCAGTGTTGGAATTAACCCAAATGCACAGTGCAGAATAAAAGAATGTGGAAGATCTCAAGAGTATTTCTTGAAATAGCTTCTGAGGTTCTCTGCAAAGAGAAGAATTTCTTTTGGAAAATAAGTTTGGAAAATACAAAATAATGCATATACCACTTAAGAGATTAATCTCATGTGCAATAAATATTTTAAAGGTTCTGACAAGTCCAGCAGCAAATAAATTTATTTTAATTTGCTCAACTTGCAGTTTTTCAACTGTAATTCACTGCAGAATTCATATTACTCTCACACTTGTGAATACCTTGTAGAACATGTATTACATCCTGCATGGTTTGGGGATTGCTAGTTAAATTAGGGTCTCTGTACATTTCTCTTTTAGGGAAAGAATGGACACTTATCTTTGGTCATGGTAATTATTGCCCATAATCTAAGGGGAAAATCACTATGAAAGACTTGTATATGATTCAAAATAAGTAAAAAGGCAAGATTAGTGTTCTCTACTACATATAAAAGTGTGTTTCTAATAATACCAGCAGATCAGACAAAGCCCTTTACCTAAATATCCATCACAGGAACTGCTGCCTGCTGATGAAAGGACCTGTGAACCTTCTTTTACGAAGCAGAGTTGAAGCAATTCATCGTAGACATAAATCCAGGTCTTATCATTCTCTAGGACATGTGGTTAGGAATTTCTCCCTAGTTTCAGTACCAAGAATAATGTGTTTCTCCGAACAGCACTGGTGCTATTTAATTTTATGGGTGCTATGAATCACCTACCTAATCATGTTTCCCACTTCAGATGGTTTAATATGTAGCTTAGTGCCAAATTTATGGCATAAATCTAGCCAGTGTATAGCACTCAAGTGGTAGCATACCAAACTCACTCCTGGATCCACATTGATTCCTGCCTATATTTTCATTGCTTAATTTTTATCACCTATTTCACTCTGTTGAATTAAGCTTTATTGAGTGTATTGGTGTTAGATATTTTAATTCCATCTTGTCATGAAGTAAAGTAAAGTTAATAGATTGTTTAATGAGTAAAATGAGCAATTCTTTAGTTAGTGCCTCATTTTGACAGGCCTTCCCAGGAGACACCTGTAAGTTTTTATTATCCTCACAGAAGCACATATTGTGATTAAGAAGAGCCAATATCCCCTGGGATCAGGCTGCTGGTGATGCAAATGGGAAAAAAAACTGAAGATGTTTAGGAACTAATTCATGATCCAAATCCAAACTGATGAATTTTGCATTGAATTTTTTATTTCAAGGATTATCTCCCCAAATCAACATATATCAATACTTTTGAATCATAGTTGACTTCTACTTCAGACTTTTTCTTGTTGGAAGGAGATTATTAAACTTATTCTGTGTTTTGTATAAGGAAGGAACCCTGCCATTATGTACTTCAAATACCTAACGGGTATCCGAATCCTCACTTTGGGGTGCAGCAAATAAAGGCCTACAATGGCATTAGAAAAAACAGTTACTAACACATGTTTCTGCATGGTCTCCCCATGTCTTCCTTCCCCAGGAAGTTCAGGAATCCTCCTCTGGGAAGGGGGATTCTTGTTGGAAAAAGACTGTCCCAACTTGCTGATATAACCTGAATGTATAATTTTGCCCTTGAGGCTAGATGATTCCACCACACTACCAGAATTTGTTTGAACTATAATGAATCACTGTGATATTGTTGCTCTCACCTAGCAAAGAATCCTTGTAACCCATTTGAAATCAGAAGTATTCAAAGATAACTGTTCACTTTTATTGCCACCGCTGGAAAATTAATTGCCTTCTTCAGAGGAATGAATTGGTTGTCTCATGATCTGATTGCTACTTTTTTTCATTCGTGAAAAAAAAAACCCTCCTAAGTCATAGGGATTTTTCAAAATAAAAGGGAAGACACCTCACACAAACATATCCAAGACCACATACTTTCTGCAGCTTCCCCACTGTCTCAGAACTATACCGAAATTTAAAATTTCTGCTCAAAAGTCACTGTTATGGAAATGAAAAGATGGCCCAGACTGGGAAAAATTTTTTACATCTTATATTTGATAAGACTTGGATCCAAGATCAACAAATAACTCAAAACTCAAAAGCAAACTACTTTTAAAAAAGATTTGAATAGACACTTCACCAAAGATTATTCAGATGGCAAATCAGCACCTAAATAATCAATGTCATTAGTTATTAGGAAATGCAAATTAAAACTACTACACACCTATCCACTCTAGGATAAAATCTAAAAGACTGGTGCTATTGTTTGTAAGGATATGGACGAAATGTGATGATATGGACCCTCATTAACTATTGATGGGAATGGAAAATGGTACAAATCATGATGGAAAGCTGTCGCGAAGACTCTTTAAAAATTTAAACATGCACTTACTTTATGGTCTATCCATTTAACTCCTAGAACTGTACCTGAGAGGAATGAAACTACCCACCCATGCAAATAACTTGTACATACATATTCACAGCACATTTATTTGTATTTATAACAGACAACTCACACTAATCCATTGGTTCATTATATAGCATGCTAAATGTCACCATCACCACATTGAGTTTCCAGGGAATATTCAGTAGTTCTGTCAAATTTCACTGAACAGCTTATACCTGGGAGACTACCTTGATGCTTCTATTTCTTACTTTCCATATTCAGTTTAACATCAATTCTGGCAGGTTCTACTAGCAAACATGTAGGTACTGGACCTACTTGTGAATTGTGAAGTCAGATAGTGGGTCATAAATAGAGTTTTTAAAATAAAATAAAGCAGAAAGAAAGATAATTAAAATATTTCCCAATGTCAACATTTCTTATCAGGTCTATAAATAAGTATAATTTTATGAAATTTCATTACAGTTGTATACATACCAGTCACTGATACACATATCTTACCAGTTGAAATTTTATTTTTGTTTAAATTTAAATTGCAGTTTAAAAAAATTGAAAACCATATCTCCAAATCTGACTTCTTCCCTACTGTTACCATCCATCAAGCCTCCTTTATGTCTCTCCCGCATCATTACAATTACCTTCTATCTAACCTATCTGCTTTTTCTCCAACACACTTTGAATCCACTGCTTACACAACAATTAGAAAAACCTTTTTGGTATGTTAATCATATCAATCATTTTTCACCTTAGAATTTTACATTCCCTTTCATTGCTATTGGAACAAAGTAAAAATTCCCATGCCCACCGTACCTGGATTTGAGTATATAACATGAACCCACTCCTGGCAATCTCAGCAACAACCTTGCTGCATGCCTCCACCTCCTTCATTTCATTCCCTATGATTTTTCTGTCAGTCTCTCAAATGCACCTCAGCACCTTTAAGCTTATTTTTGCTTCTTCCTTAAATATTTTTTATGTCCTCTTAGTCTCCTCAGATCCCTCTCACTCTTCATGAATACTGTAATATGCCCTCCTTAGAGCTGTCTTCTTTGAATACAAACTGACTCCTGAATATCTCACTTGAATACTACATACATATTTGGAATGTGACATGTCAATATTGAGCTCATCACTGTTTATCACTGATCTCTCCTCCTGTCACCATTGTCAAAGCTGTGATCTTTCCTGTATCATTACCTCTGTGAAGGTTGCCACTTTTTTAGAGTATACATGTTTCTACAAAGTTTAAATACATCTTGAATGTATCAGCTTTTTTTCATGAGATTAAGAAAGACAGAGAATGTTTGAAATACACCATTCCATAGGATTTTTGAACTTCATAGATCTTATCATCATACTATGACATAATCTGCAGCATCCATGCTTATCTCTAGGACTGTGCAATGTCCTACTGCGTGCATTCATTGTGGACAGTGGATTAGGAGCCCAGATCATTTCTGCATTAGGGCAGAGGCCTCCCAGCCCAAAAGCAAAGGGAGCATAGCTGGCAAGTTCTAGTTTCAAATTAGTTCCAACCTGTAGCAGAGTCTCCTATAAGTATGCAGCTATGCTGGACTTCTTCTTTTTTAAAATCCATTAATACATCAATAACCCTGCAGTCTCCACTAAAAGACTACTAGAACTGATAAATGAAATGAAGTTGCAGGATACAAAATTAATACACAGAAATCAGATGCATTTCTATATAGTAATAATGAAGTAGCAGAGAAATTAAGAAAGCATTCCCATTATATTGCATCAAAAATAATAAAATACCTAGAAATAAACTTAACCAAAGGGGTGGAAGACCTGTACTTCAAAGACTATAAAATACTGATGAAAGAAATTGAAGTTGACACAAAGAAATGGAAAGGTATTCCATGCTCATGGATTGGAAAAACCAATATTGTTAAAATGTCTATATTACCAAAGCAATCTATAAATTTAATGCAATCTCTATCAAAATACCAACAGCATTTTTTTACAGAACTAGAATAAGTAATCCTAAATTTGTATGGAACCACAAAAGTCCCCAAGTGGCCAAAGCAATCTTGATAAAGAAGAACAAAGCTGGAGGTGTCTCAACCCCAGATCACAAGATAAACTACAAAGCTGTAATAATAGTAAACAGTATGGTACTGGCACAAAAACAGAAACAGAATAGAAAGCCCAGAAATAAACCTATGATTATATGATCAATTAATCTATGACAAAAGAGGCAAGACTAAACAAAGGGGAAAAAACATCTCTTCAACACATGGTGTTGGGAAACCTGGACAACTACATGCAAAAGAATGAAACTGGGCCATTTTCTTACACCATACACAAAGACAAACTCAAAATCAATTAAAGACCTAAATATGAGACTTGAAACCATAAAATTCCTAGAAGAAAACATAGGCAGTATTTTCTTTGACATCTGCTGTAGAAACATTCCCCTAGATATGTCTCCTCAGGCAAGGGAAACAAAAGCAAAATTAAACTGCTTTTGGACAGCAAAGGAAATCATCAACAAAACAAGGCAACCTACTGAATGGGAGAAGATACTTGCAAATGATACATCTGATAAGGGATTAATATCCAAAATATATAAAAACAAATACAACTCAATACCAGTATTAATGATAATAATCCAATTAAAAATGGACAGAGGACCTGAAGACATTTTTCCAAAGAAGACATACAAATGGCCAACACGTGAAAACATGCTCAACATCATTCATCATCAGGGAAATGCAAATCAAAACTACAATGAGATATCACCTCATACCTGTCAGAATAACTAGAATCAAAGACAAGAAAAGACAAGTATTGGGGAGAATATGGAGAAAGGGGAGCCCACTATTGGTAGGAATGCAAACTGGTGCAGCCACTGTGGAAAACAGTATGGGGGTTCCTCAAAAAATTAAAAATAGAATTACTGTATATTCAAGTCATCCCACTACTAGGAATTAACCCAAAGAAAACAAAATCACTAATTTGAAAAGATACATGGACCACTATGTTTCTTGCAGCATTATTTACAATAGCCAAAAAATGGAAGCAACCCATGTCCATCAATAGAAGAATGGATAAGGATGATGTGATATATATACACAATGGAGTATTACTCAGCCATGAAAAAAGGATGAGATCTTACTACTTGAAACAGCAAAGTTGGACCTACAGGGTATAAATGATAAATGAAATAAGTCAGAGAAAAAAAAGTACCATATAATTTCATTCATATGTGGAATTTAAAAAACAAAACAAATGAATGGGCAAAGGAAAAAAGAGACAAAGCTGGTGGTTGCTAGAAGGGAGATGGGTGTCAGGATGGGTGAAATACATAAAG
Source organism: Ailuropoda melanoleuca (assembly GCF_002007445.2). Taxonomy (NCBI): domain Eukaryota; kingdom Metazoa; phylum Chordata; class Mammalia; order Carnivora; family Ursidae; genus Ailuropoda; species Ailuropoda melanoleuca. Next base: position 154,619,919 of record NC_048218.1, read on the forward strand.
GTGATTAGTACACTTATCTTGATTAGCACTGAGTAATGTATGTAATTGTTAAATCATTATATTGTACACCTGAAAGTAATATGACACTATATGCTAATTACACTTCAATAAAAAAAAGAACGGTAAAATTTGTTAATACATGATTTCTACTAGTCTTTTTCCTGTCCTCAATCTACGTTTTACAATATACTTTTAAGATAATAAGTATTTGATAGTTCTGTTTAAACTATCAATTTCAATATTTTTATCTTAAATTTATTTGTAATATTCCTTGAAAAAAATTGTGAATTTTCTTAGATGTCATCTTTCTCAGAAAGCTATTTGCCAATTCAGGTGCTTAATATTTTACCTCTAAAACACTGAATGTTCCTGAAAGTCTTCAAATACATAGATATTTGGTGTCTTTCTGATAATTAAACATATCTTGAGGTAAAGTAATAAATATTGCACCTCTTCCATGGACAGTAAGGCTACCCACTTCTATTAAAATTTTAAATGACAATCTGAGTCATGATACAATATTTATTCCTGTTGCATATACATACCACTTGGTATTCTTACGCTACAAGATATCAAAGGAAAAACACTGAAATGTCTTATAGATGAAGAACCTCATGTTCACAAAGAAAGCAATACTGAGTCCAATGCTAAATTCCTAGCCAACTGATTTTTAATAGTTTCCCTTATTCATTCAAGAAACTTCCTCACTCACGCATTTTATAAATAATTAAATATTATTTGCATTTAAGTTCTTATGTTTATTAAATTTTTTTATTAAATGCTAAACATTTAATGATATTTATTTCTGTTGTTTTACTTTTTAATTACTATCTAAAGAAAATATTATTGAATATTCATTTATGTTTATAATATAAAGTTTCTTCTGTAAAAATTGTGTTAACTTTTAAGTAAAATTGAAGACAATAAATAATTGGTCTAGAAAAAAATTTTCAAAACTGATAGTTACATAACTAAAGTTTGACAAATATTATATTATTTCATTTAGTCTCTATCTTATGAGGAATATATTATCCCATTTTACAAATGAGGAAACTGGATATGAGAAAGGTCATATTTATAATTTAATTATTATTCAAGATCATATTTATAATTTAAAAAGTGACCAAAGTCAAGATAATTATGCTGAAGGTAAACACAACATTTTTTTTAACCATCACTTTGCATTAAAGTTGACAAAGATGAAAGACCTAACTTTGAGGAACCTTCATTTCTCTAAATGACAATCAGGTGAGTCCATCCTTGGGCTAGTATGTGTTTGGTGCCTTAGCAAAAAATGACCGTGAAAGGGGCAAGAAAGAGGAGGCAGAATGCAGTTTACTGAACAGCTAGAGAGGTTGTGAAAATTGAAATAGTGAAGTCTGGTTTAAACAATAGAAATATTTTAAAATATGAATTAAAAAGTTAAAAGAAAAAAAATTTCCCCACATACTAACTTCAGAACGCTTTACATTAAATACTTTTCACATTCTATTTGGTGGAATTATTCAAATATCTAAAAGACTTAATGATATCCATAAGACTTGAGTGGGATCAGAAACTTAGCGCACCTTAAAAGCTGGCTTATTCTCACTTCTCTCGGTTATTCCTGATCCATACATACTTCGAAACAGATTATCCCCAGATGCTTTTGGTTTGTGTTTCTGAATACTGGACATACACTAAACACAACTCATAAAGTACAAGTTGGAGAGAAGCTAGACAGAACAATGTGAAATCAGCAGCCTCTAACTGGATTTGAAATGCTATTCAGAACTGAGCCAATGTAATTTATTTCTATCACTTAACATTATCTTGGAATATTAAAACAAGTTAACAAAAAAGAGAACATCCTTGAAAGAGTGACTCGTTGTTTTTCCAACTATTTGCAGACTATATCAAAACTGGCAGTGGTCTGTTTTTAGGGTTTTATGTGACATTTATTATTACTCTGGTTACCAAGTATAGTACAGACTCTTGGTACGGAGAATGCCAAATCAAAGCTAAATTTTGGCCAGCATCCATAGGTTAGGTATGGTTTTTTTCTCCTGGTATGTGTGTGTTATACTTAAAACAAAACAAAAAAAAAAAATGGCACGGACATTTAACAGACTATGGAATATGCCTGGATTAGAACATCATGACTGAACCAAGTTGCTTGGTAAAGCATCTAAGTTGATGCTAAATCGAGGCTTAATTTAATCTCATTTCTTAACATGCTACATGATAAAACTCATGAAGTGAGATTCATGGAGGTTGTAAGAATGTTAATTAAACAGAATAGCTACTATCACTTGTACCTCAATTTCCTGAAAGTTTCTTAATGGGAAAATCAGGTACTCAATGCCAGTAGTGTTCCACTCATAAAGTTGCAGCATGGTCTAGGAAAAGTAGCTATAAAGAATTAGCCTGTTAATCAGGGATGGAACTGACGTTGTCACCATTATTCTAAAAGATGGCCCAAGGGTCAGACACAAAGTCTTCCCTTAAAATGAAGCAAAACTACCTAATTTAAAAAACAAAACCCACAATACTGAACTATCACACAGAGTTGGCAGTCTGTCTCCCAGGGCCACACTAGGACATAATGAGGATCCTAAGGTTCTGAGCTTGGCCAGGTGTATATTTCAAACCATTTACTAGTTCTAGTATAACTCTAAGAAAGTTGCTTAAAGTTTCTGATGCTTTGTTTTCTCTATTTCTCACTAAAATAATTTTAACTTTCAATGATATTTCTTCAGTGACGATTTATTGAGGCTCCTCCATTTTGCCCAACACTGGTCAAGCAGGAGAAGCAAGATGACCGCAATGGTCTTGCTATTATAATTCATACCTATGATTGTGGCAAATATTAAATAAAATTATGCAGGAGGCAAAGAGTAGGCACTCAAAAAACATTACTCTCTTCCTTTCCATTTATTGAAAAAGGACACCTACCAACAGACTAGAATTCCCTAGAATGATAGGTGGTGAAAAGTAAAGTTGTATCAGATGAAATTCTTTAAAGGATGTCACAGTATTCCTTGGGACTACAACAATACCATGGCAGCTATACATTTACTCAATATTTACTGAGCACCTACCATAGGCTAGATATTGTACTATGCATTAGAGTATAAAGAATAAACAAAGCCTATAAACTCAAGGAGATCAAACTTTAAGATATCATTAAAAGATGAGCAATGTGTAAAATATTTACTTATTTAATTTTGTAATTAATTATATATACCATATATTTTAAATGTAAATAATTTATGACTATCAAATACACATTAATGTACAATATATTATTTATATAATAATTTTTACTTATATAATTAATCACTGCTTTTATTTGAAGAAAACACTACAGAAGACAATGTTGAAAAGCATTATTGTTCCTCCTTCCTTCAGTCCAATTTCCTAGAAACAGAATTATGTTGTGTATGATTTTAATTGTTAGAGGCTATTTTCATGACTATTCTACTCTAATATTGATTTATCAGTTTACGACAGTTAATTATAGATCACCTTGCACTAAAAACTGAAGATTTAGCTTGTTCATGCCATCAAAGTCCTTCAGTCTTCTCCTTTAAATGCCACTATCTGAAGGCTTATATTGCATTACAATTGTAACTTTAAGTAATTTATTTAAATCATTGTTCCATATTCAATAGTATCTCTTGCTTCTTTTTTTTTTTTTCTGTGTGTCAAACAATTTTTTTTTAAAATGGTTTTTTATTACATTATGTTAGTCACCATACAGTACATCCCCGGATTCCGATGTAAAGTTCGATGCTCCATTAGTTGCCTATTAAGACCCAGTGTACCATGCAATACATGCCCTCCTTACCACCCATCACGTCTCTCCCATTCCCCCACCCGCCTCCCCTCTGAAGTCCTCAGTTTGTTTCTCATAGTCCATAGTCTCTCATGTTTCATTCCCCCTTCTGATTACCCCCCCTTTCTTTATACCTTTCTTCCCCTACCAATCATCCTAGTTCTTATGTTCCATAGATGAGAGAAATCATATGATAATTGTCTTTCTCTGCTTGACTTATTTCACTTAGCATTATCTCCTCCAGTGCCGTCCATGTTGCAGCAAATGTTGAGAATTCGTTCTTTCTGATAGCTGAGTAATATTCCATTGTATATATGGACCACAGCTTCTTAATCCAGTCATCTGTTGAAGGGCATCTCGGCTCCTTCCATGATTTGGCTATTGNATTTAGCTATTGTGGACAATGCTGCTATGAACATTGGGGTGCATATGGCCCTTCTCTTCACTACGTCTGTATCTTTGGGATAAAAACCCAGTAGTGCGAGGGCTGGGTCATAGGGCAGCTCAATGTTTAACTTTTTAAGGGACCTCCACACTGTTTTCCAGAGTGGCTGTACCAACTTGCATTCCCACCAACAATGTAGGAGGGATCCCCTTTCTCCACATCCTCTCCAACAATTGTTGTTTCTTGCCTTGTCTATCTTTGCCATTCTAACTGGCGTAAGGTGGTATCTCAGTGTGGTTTTGATTTGAATTTCCCTGATGGCTAATGATTTTGAACATTTTTTCATGTGTCTGTTAGCCATTTGTATGTCTTCATTGGAAAAGTGTCTGTTCATATCTTCTGCCCATTTTATGATTTGTTTATTTGTTTCTCGTGTATTGAGTTTGAGAAGTTCTTTGTAGATCTTGGATACCAGTCCCTTATCTGTAGTGTCCATTGCAAATATATTCTCCCATTCCGTGGGCTGACTCTTAGTNATTCTCCCATTCCGTGGGCTGTCTCTTAGTTTTTTTGACTGTTTCCTTGGCTGTGCAGAAGCTCTTTATCCTGATAAAGTCCCATAAGTTCATTTTATCTTTTATTTCTCTTGCCTTTGGAGATGTGTCGTGAAAAAGGTTGCTCTGGCCGATGTCATAGAAGTTGTTGCCTATGTTCTCCTCTAGAATTTTGATGGATTCCTGTCTCACATTGAGGTCTTTCATCCATTTGGAGTTTATCCTTGTGTATGGTGTGAGAGAGTGGTCAAGTTTCATTCTTTTGCATGTAACTGTCCAATTTTCCCAGCACTCTCCAAGAAGAGACTGTCTTTTTTCCACTGGAGNAGCACCATTTATTGAAGAGACTGTCTTTTTTCCACCGGATGTTTTTTCCTGCTTTATCAAAGATTAGTTGCCCAAAGAGCCGAGGGTCCATTTCTGGGTTCTCTATTCTGTTCCATTGGTCGATGTGTCTGTTTTTGTGCCAGTACCATGCTGTCTTTGTGATCACAGCTTTGTAGTACAGCTCGAAATCCGGCATTGTGATGCCCCCAGCTTTGTTTTTCCTTTTCAACAGTTCCTTGGAGATTCGGGGCCTTTTCTGGTTCCATACAAATTTAAGGACTATTTGTTCCAGTTCTTTGAAAAATGTCCTCGGCATTTTGGTCAGGATAGCATTGAAAGTGTAGATTGCTCTGGGTAGTATGGACATTTTAACTATGTTAATTCTTCCAATCCATGAGCATGGAATATTTTTCCATCTTTTTATGTCTTCCTCAATATCTTTCAAAAGTGATCTATAGTTTCTAGCATATAGGTCCTTTACGTCTCTGGTTAAGTTAATTCCAAGGTAACG